>NW_027041312.1:0-173632 GCF_037179485.1 Ochlerotatus camptorhynchus | reverse complement strand
ATGCACACTGGGCCTCCCCGCATAGACCTTCGCCCCTTCAGCAACAATCCTTTCTTCTTCTATCACCGCCACCGATTGAAACCGTCACGCAAATTATAGCGCATCACTGCGGATGTTGACCACCACCTTATCTTCGAATCACTCCACCAATCCGCCTCCTAATCCGTATTACCGGACCAGCCTTCCGTCGAACACTTTCCTCGAACCAGCAACAGCACTGAAACGCAGCAGCAAACAGCACACACGTCCGACTCAGTCGGTAGTCACTCACGCAATGCTATTGAAATCAAAGTTATGAGCCAAAATCGGTCAGTTTGATCAACAGGAATTTATTTAATGTACTAGAATGGTTATGAATAACATGTTTAAATTAATTATGTAAGCAAATAACTTGTTAGCATTGCTTAAATCATCCAAAAGATGAAAAGTATTGACACAGTGTGCCCAAAAGATTAAACATCCATTACGCAGCATTTCAAAAATTTAGTCAAATGTGGGCAAAATACTGCAGAAAAAATGTTTAGCATTGTTTTTTAAGATGTATCTTTTTAAAAAGAATGAGAAGCAGATAATCAAGCAAAATTTGATGGGATGGATTTGTTTTACTAATAATAATCGATATAGTCCCTACCATTTGATAAAATGCCAGAATTTAAAGATTTTATTAGTTCTAAATAATTCTTATATTACCCTCAGGTTGATCACATTTACAATTTAATTCTTGACATCATACAACACACAACACCCAGTAGACAGTATACAATTTTATTTTGAAGCAAAATTCACCTGGCTGAAGTGGGAATCAAAGTCTAACATCGTGGTACGCACACACAGTTTACCAAAACTACGGATAACTCCACTATCCGCATGACCATTACAAATAATTTTATGCCAAAGAATAATTGTATTATATTACTAAAATGAAAGTCTGATAGCTTCATTTTTGAAGTCTCAGGATTTTGAAATGATTCTAAATTCCGGAATTTATATTTTTTCTGGGTCTCATGAAATTTTTAGTTAGTCTGATTTTACTTGAAACTCTTCACAGGATATTTTCGCCCTTTTTTTTGTTTCCATTTGAATCAATCCTAGAATTCCATCATACTTCTTTTTCTATATTTCCCTAAGAGCTCTAAGCATTTCCTCTTTTAATCTCTTATAAATCACTCTCCATTCCACAATTCCCTCAAACTGGTAATAATTCCCAAGAATTGGCACAATTTTGTGTCCATTTTTCTCTATGAAATTCTCTTCAGAATGACCGTCACGCTCTTCTCAGACTTATCCAATAATTCCCTTTGACTGCATGGTAAGTAAAATTGTTTTGAAATCCTCTTCAGTATTTCCTAATTATTCAAGTACTTTGCCAAAATGGTTTTCAATGTTTCCCAGAAAATGCGCATAATTCCGTTGAAATGTTTTAAAATTAATCTTCATAGGACAGAATTCCATTGAAATTATTCTCACGATTCGTAACAGCATACTCCTTAGTTTCATCATAAGATTTTTCTATGATTTCTCTTCCGGATTGTATTTCCTTTATTCACAAATCTCCATGCAATTGACATCAGAGTTGATAAGACAATTGACACCGTCATCAACCAGAGGTTGCACAGACTGTATATTTAACACTAGACAACGGACAACACACCACACCCAGTAGACCAGTAGGGACATTTTCAGGTAGTCAAAATTTGCACCGGCTGGAGCGGCAATCGAACCCCTCACTTCGTGGCACTCACAATACGCCTGAACAAGGGTGAAGTCACACGACCACGAAGACACACAAAGATGGATGATGGAACTTTACTCAGAATTAGCTTGAAATTCTCGTTTGATTTCACAAGGACTTCACCTTACACTTCACTGTGAACTATTTTCAGAATTACCTTAATTATGTAATGACCAACGTTGATAGACGTTCAGTAGCAAGTTTTGCTTTTTATTTTTTTAATTAGATGGTAAATCAATTGCAGTGATATTTGTAAAGCAACATGTTTAAAAATCTGGGAAAATCTGGAACATATTAAGAAAATCTGGAAATATACGTGGTCTGTCTGTGTATCCGAGATTCCAGATAAATCTGGAATACTGGAAACGCTGGCTGCAGGAGGTTTGCTGGAAGGGATCGTCGGTACATACGTATAGGGATGGTAATACCATCTACCAGAGCTGCGGCAATACACATGAGTGCGAAATGCAGAAGTACGTGATTGGGTGGTGGCAGAATGTGCAAATTGAGGTTCAAAGCCGTTTCTTGAATGTCAACGTGCATAGTCCTCACTTAGCAAGTGACGATGACGATAAAGACAGTTCGAACGGGAATACGACAGCTGCCCAAGCCATGACGTCAAAATCGTTATCGGAGATGTTAACGCTCAGGTCGGCCAGAAGGAGGAATTCAGACCGGTTATAGGAAAGCTCAGCGCTCACCAAATAACGAACGCTAACGACCTCAGACTCATCGATTGCGCCGCCTCTAAGAACATGGCCATACGAAGTACCAACTTCCAGCATAGTTTCCCATATCGTTAAACCTTGGAAAATTTGGTCGAATGCCATTTCACCGAACGCCATTGCACAGAAAGCTTTTGTGCTGCTGAGCTACGCCTATGTTATCGACGCACCCGCCACGGTACAATCTGGAGCGACTGAAGCTGCCCGAAGTCGCAACTGATTACAAGCAATGCCTCGACGCAGCGTTGCCGGATGAAGGAAAGCTCACCGCAGCCCCTCTTGAGGGCTACTGGAACAACATGAAGGCAGCCATTAACGGTGCTGCTGAAGGTGCAATTGGGTTTGTGGAGCGGAATAGACGGAACGATTGGTTCGACGAGGAGTGTCAGACGGTTTTGAACGAGGAGAACGCAATGCGGGCGAGGATGCTGCACCAAGGAACCCGTCAAAATGTGGAGCGATACAAACAGAAGCGAAAACAGCAAAACCATCTTTTCCGGGACGAGAAGCGCCACCTGGAAGAGCTGGAGTGCGTGGAAATGCAGCAGCTGTATCGTTCTCACGAAACGAGAAACTCAACGCATCCCGCAAAGGCTTTGTGCCGCGAGCCGAAATGTGTCGGGATAAGGAAGGGGGACGGATGAACGTGAGGTGATTGAAAGGTAGAAGGTAGAAGCAGCACTACGATGAACATCTGAATGGCGTAGAGGCAGAGGACCAAGGCAGCAGGAGGAATGGCTTCGTCGGTACAGCGGATGAGGGGACATGCCAGCTCCCACGATAGGTGAAGTTAAGGATGGTATCCGATAGCTTAAGATCAACAAAGCAGCTGGTAAAAATGATATCGGAGCGGAACTTATTAAAATGGGCCCGGATTAGTTGGCCACTTGTCTGAACCGACTGATGGTCAGAATCTGGAATACAGAACAGCTACCGGAGGAGAGGAAGGAGGGAGTAATATGCCCAATATATAAAAAAGCGACAAGCTAGAATGTGAAAACTATCGAGCGATCACTATTCTCAACGCGGCCTACAAAGTGCTTTCCCAGATCATCTTCCGCCGTCTATCGCCGCTAGCAAGCAGATTTGTGGGAAGTTATCAAGCCGGTTTTCTGCACGGGCGATCATCAACGGACCAAATCTTTTCGTTGCGGCAGATCCTCCAAAAGTGTCGTGAATATCAAGTCCCTACGCACCACCTATTGATCGATCTAGGGCCGCTTATAATAGTATTGACCGTGAAGAGCTATGGAAGATTATGGACGAGAACGGCTTTCCCGGGAAGCTGACCAGACTGATCAGGGCTACGATGGATGGTGTACAGTACTGCTTGAAGATATCGGGTGCGTTATCGGACCCGTTTGAAACTCGCAAAGGTCTTTCATGCCTCCTGTTTAACATTGCGCTGGAAGGTGTTACGAAACGTGCGGGCTTTAACATGCGGGGCACGATCTTCAATAATTCCAGCCAGTTCATCTGTTTCGCTGACGACGTGGACATTGTCGGAACAACGTTTCGGGCCGTGGCGGAGCAATGCACCACCATGAGGCAGAGAAGGTTGGATTAAATGTGAATACGTCGAAGACAAAGTATCTGTTAGCTGAAGGAACTGAACGCGATAGGACTCGCATAGACAGAAGCGTGACAATCGACGGAGATGAGTTCGAGGTGGTGGATGAATCTGTGTGCCTCGGATCATTGGTGACGTCGGATAACAACTGCAGCAGAGAAATTCGTCGGCGTATTATTGCCGGAAGTCGTGCTTACTACGAACTGCACAAGTCCCTGAGGTCGGGTAAACTTCACCCCCGTACTAAATGTACCATGTACAAGACGCAAAGAAATACGATTCCAACTATTCCACCGTGCGTAACATCCTTTCAAGAGAAGGATATAAGTCTTTTTGTGCCAGTAAAAATCCGAATCGCTCCCTGAAACAAAATGTAGTGGCCAAAAAGCGAGCACGATTACTAACCGAACGAGTTTTGACGAGATTTCATGGCTGTATTTTAATGGATGACGAAACATATGTCAAAATGGATTATAAACAAATCCCCGGACGAAAATTTTACCTGGCAACTGGTCGTGGGGATGTCCCTTCAAGGTGTAAATTTGTTTTTGAGATAAATTTGCTCGGAAACTAATGATTTGGCAAGAAATTTGCAGTTGTGGCCTTAAAACCAAGGTTTCCATCACATCTCACACAATGACGTCGAGGGTTTACATTAAAGAGTGTCTGAAAAAGCGAATTTTACCCTTCATTCGGCAACACAAGACCAACGTAATGTTTTGGCCAGATCTAGCCAGCTACCACTATTCTAAGAAGGTACTAGAATGGTATGCTGCAAACAATGTTAATTTCGTCGCCAAAGAGATTAATCCTCCGAATTGCTCTGAGTTCAGACCGATCGAAAAATATTGGGCAAGAGAAGTGACAAATGCACAACAAATGCGTTTAAAGTGGAATAAGTTCGCCAGTACAGTGTCACCAGCGACTGTGCAGATCATGATGGCATCGATCACAAGTGAAGTGCGACAATTCGTTCGAAACGGTGAAATGTAATAACTTGTTATAGATCGTTTGAAAGCTGAATAAATACCCTTTTGTTTGACGTTTTGATCAACCGTGTATATTGTTTAATTCTTGAGTTATGATCACTTAACTGCGTTCAAATTTACTTTGAATCGGGCTTTAGTTGGTGTAACATTGGGACGTCGAACCAGGAAAAGTAAAGTAAGTAGATATCTAAATTCTAACATTCTGATTTTTCCAATGGTGATGAACTAACCCAGAAGTGGCTTAGCATGACATTAATAAAGAATAAGATTTCTAAGAAAACATGTTTATTTTTTCGACAAAGTTGTACAGCTATTCAATTTATGCAAATTTTCTCAATACACAAAATTTCTACATCTTAACGCTGACTTATATCAAGACTACCTTAAAACTAGTTTATTTTTAGATATTTAGTAATTTATTCAGAATTATATAATCCAAATCCAATATAATCAAGAAGAAATTATATTATATAAAAATATGAAATTTTCTGAAAACACCAACCAGTTTTGTTGACACCAATGGGATACAGTAAATTTAATGCAAACGTATAATTAAAAAAAAAGGTGACGATTATTGAGTAAACGGTGTGGTATAAGGCGAGTGGTCCGTCTTTATTTAACATGCTTATGTTTCAAACCATGAACGATTTATTGGCGTTGACAATTGGTTCACAAACAATCACATTTTTGAAGAATTTTTTTTCCGAAAATGTGTCTATTTTTACATTTAGTTTACTGTTTATCACATTGGTGTTCATTTTGATGAAGTAATGACAATTACTTAATATTATCAGCCAAATGTCGGTCCACACCCGACGCCCATCCCCCACCCAAAATCAAATAAAAGGTTTCTGTATGGCAAACACGCTCGGACATAAACTAGAATATAGGTATACATCTCCACTATCGCAACTACGAGTAATCATCGAAAGTTCATGCATTTTACCGAAGACAACATATCAAGAAGACTGGCAACTTTGCCTGAATCCAGGCGACAGACACAGTAGCGCTGTGATCGAGTGAAGGTGGAAGCAACGCATAAAAAAAATAGCAAATACACAATCCTTTCTTCTGAGGATGGAACCTTTCCTATCCCATTATATAGGAGCATTTACCCTTTGAGCGGCAGATGACGCGATTATGCCTGTCTCATGCTGGTTGTATGAGAAAATGGAAGAGTTGTCAATCTTCTTGGTATGTTGTCTTCGATTTTACTCAGGATCTTTTGAGCAAACTGCAATTTCCCTGTCATACTCGAAATGTACCACGACCAACCTGACACAACGGTGCCCTACCCAACTAACATTTTCAGCATTATAAGCCAACCTTTCCAGCGTTGTGCTGTAACGTAGCTGAAACAAAGCTGTAGATACAGCTGCAAGCAGAAGCAGAAGAAGAAGTCAACTTTTTCACAACCATTATTCAATTTGTTAGACGCACTGAATAACATCACCCAATAAACGCTAATGTTACTTCTATCCAAATACTAATCAACTTTCAACTTGTAGCAGTTCAAAGTGTTGGCGTAGCGAAGTTGATAGTATCAAGGTTCGCCAATGCGGTCGTCTCGAGTTCGATTCAAGTTTCCGGTACAGTGAAAATAATGTGGTGGTGTGCTTATAAATAATTTCGATTAATTTAATTCACAGTAAAATAAACATGATAAATTCCTTAAAAAAAGTGTAAACAATATTTTACTTGGCGTCAAGAGAAAACTGTGTAGTGATTATTGGATAATCGGGTAAAGGTTGAGTAAGCGCCTTACAAGTTCACACACAACTAAACACCAGGTAACAGCTGTATAGAAGTGTAAATAGATATGCAATAAGAGCTTATCCCAACCGTCACAACAGCCATAAGTAGTTGACTTAGTTCGCCAGATTTGCTTGTAAAGAGGTTGAGTAAAAGTTTCCTCATATCGTATAACATTTGCATACAGCTTTGAGGCTGAATAAATGAAATGAGCAAAGCGTTTACATTGCGAAAATTGTTAAAATGTGGTATACGCTCTCTGATCAAAGCGCAGGGTCACCTTTTTTTTCACTTATAATAACCAACAAATTTATGTGCATTGATATTCTGAACAACTTTGTAGAACATTTCAAACCTGTTGAAGTTACAGAAAATAATTATAAAGTTTTAACGCCCACGAAAAAAGTTCCATACTTCAATGAGATGAAGAAATAGAAACCTAGTATCTTGAAACAAGTATCTTGATATAATATTTTCAGAACTTTGCCGACATCACCGATAGTGAATATGATTTTTTTTTAATAAATGTTCGATCTCACTTTTAGCCGGATTAATCATTGATATGTCACTGTCAACAGAAGGGGCTTTTTTATCCCGAAACTTTCTCGCAGACACCAATTGTCCAAAATGCAAGATTCACGAGATAATGACTTTTGACTGTCTTTTCACAGTTCTGGACCACTGTTGACTTATAGTACGTTCAGACTACAGAGTTATAACAACAATCAATACGAAACTAACGATTTTAAATTGGCTTACCACTTGACTAGCCTATTGGTCCCAAGCAAACGATTAACGTATCCTATTCTAGTCGAAATTCTAGTACTACGCAATGCTTGTTTTGATTCGCTATGAAAGTTTGACAGATAAAATGAGGGGTTATTGGTTTTCTCTATGTTTCGAGGGGTGAATCGATTAGCTTGGGACCGAAGAGAGTACCTACTGAGCTAGCTGAGCCAAAAAGTTGAGCACGTTATTTCGGGACCTTCTAGTCTTAGAGTTACCTCTATGGTTATAACATGTTATAGCGCTATCTTGATGGTGGTTTCTGTGTTGCAATTATTTGACAACCGTTATAACATGTTATAACTCTCCAGTCTGGACAGCGTTTTAGATCGGCAACGGTAGTGGTGGCTGTGTGCATCGGCGTATCATTTCTGTCAAAATGTCACATCTTAATAGACGAGTGCACGGATGGATTTGAGTTCACTCACTCGACAAAAAGTGACACAACAGCGGGGCCCTGTTTACTAAAAATGAACACATGAATAATGCTCGCATAATTATTGAAAAGGGCCTATCAACTTTTGTAAACAATTTCCTAGGTCCTTTTCACGAGAACCGACGTACGCCCACGCAAACCAAGAGCACTATTGGGAATTGGAAAATTTCTCCTACCCGATGGTGTTGTTAGTTTGCGTGGACGTATTCGGTTCGCTCGAAAAAGGCTTAACAAGTTTTGTGTTTTGTGTTTCAAATATTACGCGAGTATTATTCATGTGTTCATTTTTAGTAAACAGGGCCTCGCTGTTGTGTCACTTTTTGTCGAGTGAGTGAACTCAAATCCATCTGTGCACTCTATGCCCCGTACAGACTATAAGCTAATTTGTTTATTATTCAGTTCCAACCGGGGGGCGACCCCGGCGTTGTGGTTAGCATCCATACCTCTCACGCCAAAGTCACGAGTTCAAATCTCACCCCCGGACAAGTCACGAATGACCCAAGAGCGTTAAAGTGACTATAATAATAAAAAAAAAAAAAAAAAAAAAAAAAGAAAAAAAAAAAAAAAAAAAGTTCCAACCTAGATCGGGTATCAAGATCGCCTCTGCTTGTTTTCTGACAAATGTCACTTTGATCGTTTGTTTTTAAAACCTACCTCAGGTTAAGGTTCGTACTGACAAAAAGTTCGGTTTCGCTCTGGTTCCAACCCCGATAATAAACAAATTCGCTATATGGCTTACATGGTGGGTATATAAATGGTGATACAGCTTTGTCACTATATAAGCGAGAAGGTCGCGGGGGGTAAAAGTGTGGTTTTAGAGCAAATTGTAAACAAACTTGGTCGCTGTCCCATACAAAAATCCAACATGGCTGAATCATGAATTTGACACATTAGAACACCTATATGTAGTCACCTTGATGGCTTATATATCATTTACACGCTATTTCAAAACTACCCAAATTTGGGTAGAATCCACCCAGATCGGTCAAAACTGAACCTACTAAAAAATAGGCAAACTGTGTTGGTAGTGACAAGTTGACAAATGAACAACGTTGAACGGATTCATGTCAATGTGGTTCAATTGTCAACTTGTCACCCCCAACACAGTTTACCCATATTTGAGTAGGTTCAGTTTTGACCGATCTGGGTGGATTCTACCCAAATTTGAATAATTTTGAAATACGGTGTAATTTAGGCTATATATTGCAATGAGCACTCACTGGAAATCCTATGTATGAGTGCTCATTAACAGCTATAGTCTGAACGTACTATAATAAACTTGAATTTAAACCATATTATTGTATTACTGCATATTAGTAACAATCAATACGAAACTAACGATTTTAAATTGGCTCACTACTTGACTAGCCTATTGGTCCCAAGCAAACGATTAACGTACCCCATTCTCGTCGAAATTCTAGTACTACGCAATGTTTGTTTTGATTCGCTATGAAAGTTTGACAGATAAAATGAGGGGTTATTGGATTTTCCTATGTTTCGAGGGGTGAATCGATTAGCTTGGGACCGAAGATAGTACCAGAGCTGAGCCAAAAAGTTAAGCTCGTTTCTTCGGGACCTTCTGGTCTTAGAGTTACCTCTATGATATTAGGGTGGTTCAGAATATCGATTTCGCTCCACCAAGCTTAATTCGTTCTCCGAAAAATAGAGCTTCATTAACATCTTCGATCGATCGGAAATTAACAATGATATTCAATTTCGACAAAAACATCAACACTCACCCGCCGAAAGAACCTTTAAGTATAAGTGAGCAGTTCACATGCGTTTTACTAGTTGAAAATAAAAAAAGAAATACCGCTGTCAGGTCCGAACACTTTGACAGCTGATTTCGTGGTTGAATATAATAAACAAATCGATTTTACACGGCTACACTAGCAACGTTGTTTTGGTGAAATCTTGCGGCAAGTAGTCAATTGCAAATTGCAACGGCATTTAGTAAAGCTACACATATTTGTCGGAACACGACGCCACCGCGAAATGTTGATTTTGCATTATTCCATAATCGCATAACCGCCCCATATGATTAGGAAATGAAGATAAGATGAAGCTGAAATGCGATTATTAGCAGTAAAGATAATGAAAGCAAATCAAAGTCGATAATTCAGCGCACCCCGACATAACATTAGCTGAAAAAATTCGCCGAAATTTCATATCAGTCAGTTTGGGGGTTATTCTAGTCACGTCGTGTCGCCAATATTAGTCATCGCACGATAAGCCTCATTCTATAAAACGCTTTGCAACCAAATAATCGGCTTTAGTTTTGTCAACACTGTTTCATCGGTAGGACGTACTAGTTCAACGCAATGAAAAATCCGTCAGTGACTGGTGATTTGGAGCAGTTCCGGTCCAGCAATGATGCCTATCTGAAATTCATCAAGGAGCTGACGACGGTGTTTACCGAGCCGGGTGAAACCTACGGCAATACCAAGGTTACGAAGCGTAAAGATGGCATTATCATGGTGAGAATTAAAGATGGCAATACTATGGTCGATTTCATTTACCGCAACCGAGATATGTATATTGTTGGAATCGTCGTCGGGTCAGTTTTCTACATGGATGAGGAAGAATACAACGATAAGAATAAACGGGTTCCAGCTACGTGGACGGATGTGATCGGTAACATCAGCGTTGTGTCTATCCCCAAACTCAGCTACGAAAACATTTTACCGGCGGGCGTGGATACTAGACTGGATATCAACATACTCGGTAGCTCGTTGAAAAAACTCACCCAAATGTTTGACAGAAACTTGCGCTTTGACATCATAAGGAGGCATGTTGCTCCGTTTGTTGTGGCATTCTCCGAAGCGATAAGATTTCCCGTTGTTGCTCGGTTGGTGCAGCATGCGATCCGGGAAAAAAATAACAACCCTGGTAGCATCTTTCTATCAACGAATATTGTCAGAATGCTCAGTTTGGGTCGTCCACACGAAAGAGACGAATATAAACACGTATTCACCATTTATTCATTGCTGATGAATTGGAGCGATCTCTCGGACGGAGTGGGTTTGATCTACAATGGTAAAAATGCCCGACCCATCAAGGACAAGCACCAGCCGTACTGTCTCTACTTGGATAAGGAACAGCTCAGCGCGATGCTGGGAGTGGCCAATTCACAACGCTTCTCAAAGAAGTAATTATGATAACCTTATTACCCACAGACAAACAGACGTAACTCTTCAGTCTGGATCATCATTCACACCTTAAGCGATTGAATTGAATGTTATCATTTCCGCGAACTACTTACCGCAGGGCTGTCATCGTTTCACGTTGTCGTTTCTATATATTCTGTTTACCTTGCATGCTACATTGTTAGCGAGAAGCTCGAAATATGTCAGTACCGAGGTTCTATTTTTTGAGTTACAACGTTTACAAGACATTGTTTGTCTGTGGTAATTTTATAACATTCAGCTCTCTTAGAACGACAGATCAGTCGTAAGGCAATGTGAAGCAATTGCCACCTCCAATTTCGTCGTCATCGGAACGAGCGAAATGTAGTCATACAAAATTATGTTTCAATAAATAATTTTATTACAATATTTATCTGTTCTTTTTCTTCGAATTCTGGAAAAAAAAATATACTGTGTTAACAATTTAGTTCACTCTTTTCATTTTTGTCGGATATACGGTTTTCAGTCTTTTGTGTTAAAAAACGTAGCTAATGTATTCTATAAACAGTACGGGGGATGCTTCAAAGCTACAACAGAGATTTAATCCAAATTTGATTAAACAATCATTCTCGTGTTCCCATTGGTATCAAAAAGCCTAAGCAATATGCACAAGTTTTTTTTCCGGATTAAAATTAATTTAATTAAAGTGTATTTTTCATGTGTAATTGTTATGACTACCATCAGTGTATCACATTACCTGCATATCACATATCTTTGATCCTTGCCATGTAATGCAACTACCATTTCTCGCGTCACTTTTCATATAGACCAATGTAATATATCTACCATTTTGAGAAAATCGAAGTTGAATTTCGACTGATTATTATTTTAACTGTTTAGAAACAATACATTTTGCAATACTACATTAGTGAATAATAACGGTGACAATTCAGTAAAAACGGTAAAATAACAATTTTACTTTAAATTTCATGCTACAATATAGAAAAAAAAACACATAGGACGTTTTGACTAGTCAAGTTGTACATCGGACATGTTACAGTGGACGATTTCTCAACGACATAATCAACGAGTGTTACATTAGACGTTTTGTTCTACATGATACTAGAATGCCTTACACAGATTTCAAAATAGAGTACCTAACCTTATCATGCCCCACCTTTAGAAAATGAGAACCAATCATGTCTAATTGTTCGAAGTAACAATCACGTACCCATCGTTTCAAACTTTACATTGGATAATTTTTGACCTATGATTATCTAAAATAAATGAAAGTAAATTGGATGGGTGTTTTGTATCACATACAATGATAGAAGGACACAACAAACAATTCAGAGTCACAAATAAGCATAAAGGGTGTCCACGATGAAATTGCCACACTATGAAATTGCTCTAACTTTTTAACCGTTGGGTAGAATTTAATGAAAATTTGGGTGGATTTAGTTCATAGTGCATTATTTACATCCTGCAAGTTTTAAAGTCCTGTGATCAAAACTCGCGGAAATGGAGTCGAAAGAACAGCTCGTGCGTGATAAAATCTTGCGCATTCATCACGAGAACAAGGATCTCTCGCATCGTTCCATCGCTAAAACGTTGGGAATCGCGAATTCCACGGTGTCGCGAGTGATTAA
The DNA here is from genome assembly GCF_037179485.1 of Ochlerotatus camptorhynchus. Taxonomy (NCBI): domain Eukaryota; kingdom Metazoa; phylum Arthropoda; class Insecta; order Diptera; family Culicidae; genus Ochlerotatus; species Ochlerotatus camptorhynchus. Next base: position 160,868 of record NW_027041312.1, on the reverse strand, counting down.
GCGGTTCGAGGAACGGTTGACCACCGATCGGAAGCCCAGAAGTGAAGGAAAAAGTATTCCGTACAACACCAAAAATCACAACCGCGTAGTTGGGGCCTTCAACCGAAATCCGAACGCCTCCGTTAGGGATGTGGCTAAGAAGCTGCACCTAAGCCGAAGTTTTGTCCAGAAGGCCAAAACTAAGGCTGAGCTTCGAACGTTCAAGGTACAAAAGGCCCCTAATCGCGACGAGAAGCAGAACAAGTCCGCCAAAACCCGTGCCAGGAAGTTGTACCTCAACATGCTGACGAAAGTTGAATGCTGCATCATGGACGACGAAACATTTGTGAAGGCCGACTTCAAACAGATCCCCGGCAACCTGTTTTTCACGGCCAAGGATAAGTTCAGCGTTCCGGAGCATGTCCGCACTCAGAAGATGTCCAAATTTGCGAAGAAATTCCTGGTTTGGCAAGCCATCTGCACGTGCGGGAAGCGGAGTGCACCTTTCGTGACCCAGGACACGATGAACGGACAGGTGTACATAAAAGAGTGCCTCCAGAAGCGGCTGCTTCCTCTCCTGAAGGCCCACAACGTCCCAACAATCTTCTGGCTGGATTTGGCCTCATGCCACTACTCCAAGGACGTGCTGAAGTGGTATGCGGACAATAAGGTCAATTTCGTGCCGAAAATGTTCAACCCTCCCAACACTCCGGAGCTCCGCCCCATCGAGAAGTACTGGGCGATTATGAAGCAGCACCTTCTTAAACGACCTAAGGTAGTGAAGACAGTCGAGGAACTGAAGAAAGTATGGGTTTACATGCAAAAAACGGTTGATTCACAGGTTGTGCAGAATCTTATGGCCGGGGTTAAGGCCAAGGTGCGGGCATTTGCGTATGGACTGTAAATAAAATACGAGTAAAATGGTAAAATGAAGTTTAATAGTTATTTCTCAATCCCTGAAAATTTGATGGCAATCGGATGAAAACTCGAATTTTGCGAATCAATTTTGTGTGTGGCAATTTCATCGTGGACACCCTTTATATATTGAATAAATGCTGTTAAACTGTGTATAATGCTGAATAAAACGAGTTGTCGAATTATGGGCTGAAAAAACTCATTGAGATCGATGAATGCACATTTATTCCACTGATCTGATGAATTTACTTACTAAAAGCTGTGAAAGCGTTAAGTGTCTTCCCAATTCAACGCCAGAAGTTTGATCTAATAGCAAACTGAATAAGTGTAATTTGACTGTTCGACTGTTTTCAATTGATTTAATAACATGCTTTATTAAACGTCTAATAAATATTCTCTAGCTTCATTATAAGATTTAATTGGATTGCTTTAGAATATTGCTGAATAAAGGTGAATACAGTCAGCATAATAGCTCTTATACCACTATGCGTCCATGTTGTAATCACATGATTTGTTAATGCTTTATAAACAAAGTATTAGATTCATTATTCGATAACACTGGTTTAGGCTAAAAACAAGACGAAATCAGTAGAGTAGTACCCAAGTAACATTGCTGGTTTCATAAAGGTTTTATAGCATTCTACAAGTCTGAATCATGGTCTACAGAACCCTCATAAAACTAAAATTGTTACTTGGGTGGTTACCGTTTCCCCTTTCCAAGTAGAAGGTTTTAAGTTCAATCCCAAGCTCAACCCTTTTTTTATTTGTGTTTTACGTCTAATTAATTTAAATAGTAATCATCGATCACATGATTTACGACAATGAATGCATTGATCTAGTTTAAAATATAACCGAGCATCCTTTCTTTCGACTTGGAGAGGTGAAGAGGTAACATTGGTCTCATTTAAAACAACGATGAATGAATTAATCATTCCCACAGGGCATTGGAAGAGCTAGAGTTGTGATCGGGAGATCTGATAGGTATTCACTTTCAAACAAGCTTTTATTGATTATTGATATTGAGGTGATCGGTAGATACATGATTCGAATCCCATGCAACGACATGCAGAGTTGCGACCTATCACAATCACCATCATCAAACAGCTGATGGTAGTAACGCTTTGTTCATTCCTATCAATGTGCTCGTCGAAACTCTCTCCATGACCATCCATAAAGTTGACGACAGAAGTAAAAAGCAACTGGTGAATGTCGTCTTCTGTTGTGATCCATCACCGATCTGGTCATTCCTGACAATCACGACACTCATCTGTGCTCGTTTTGAAGCAGTCGCTGCTTTGCTTGCTTATGTGAGTGTGTTGGTGAGGAGCCCAACAGCTTCCGTTTAATGTTGCCGGCTCTGTTTGTAGCTCACACACTCGCGCCTGTCGAGACGAACTTAGAATGCGTAGGCATTGTTTTCATTTTCTTCTGTCGTTTCGCTTTTTCTCATGATCGTACTGCAGAAGTCTTCACTGTTTTCGTTGTGCTTTTCATTATCAGCAGAGTGTAACGTTTTGCCTGTGAGCAGCGACCATTACTGGTGATTGTAATTTGCCATGGCTCTTACTCTCACTGCGTGACAAAACGATCTGTCAGCGATAGTCGGTTGATGCGAAGACGAGTGTCACGTGAGTGTCGTGATATTTTGCATCACTGACGACATGTAAATAAATGTTTAATTTATAAATTTTCTAATATCTGTGTGGTGTGAGCCACGTCAGAAATAATGAAAACAATCACTTAAGAAACACAGTCTTACCTGTCCCCGTCCCTCTTATGTTCGGGTTAATTTTCCCACAGTTGAATAATCGTTCAATAATGTCTAATTAAACGTTACTTCACTTGATGATGATCAAGCGTATATAGAGCATCACTGTTTTAACACTCCGAATACGGTGGGTAAAAAACTTTACGCCGACTACGAAGCCTCTGAAAACCGTGTAACGTCGTCTACTTTTTTAAAAAGCGAAAAGAGTTGTTACACGTTTTTTTAAAGGTGTGTTTGTAGGGTTTTGCAAGTGGCGCACGATCTGTAATTTAGATTAATAAGCACAAATGTTCACAATAAGCCAGCATACAGTCAAGGTTCCTATTTATGGATCCTGCAGACAACGGAACGGTCCTAAAAAATTCCGGAACATCCGTAAAAGTGGTCAATCCATGAACCTGATCCTAGAGCTCTGCGGTTTTTTTTGAAAACATTAGGAACTGTGATTTGAAAAAAATAAATGGGGTCGTGACATAAACATGTACCTGGATGGCCATGGGACCGTCCTTCGGAAGATCCGGAACATCCGTAAAAGTGGACGATCCATGAAAATGATCCTAGAGCTGTGCAGTTTTTGAAAAACACTAAGAACTGAGATGATAGAATGAATTCTGGGTTGTGACATAAACATGGACCTTGATGGCCATGAGACCATCCTCCGCAAGATCCGGAACATCCGTGAAAGTAGAAAATTCACGAAACTGATCCTAGAGCTCCATGGTTTTCTTGAAAACGTTTAGTAACTGTGATATTAGAATGAATTTGGGATCGTGACATAAACATGAACCCAAATGGCCATCGAACCGTCCTCCGGAAGATCCGAAAAAGCCGTAAAAGGTGTCTATGTATGGTACTGATCCTAGAGCTCCACGGTTTTTTCTTTATACTTGGAACTGTCATATATAAATTAATTTGCGGTCGTGATATAAACATGTACATAGAAGACAATGGGACCTGCAAGATCTAGAACATCTTTAAAAATCGTCAATCCTCGAAACTGATCCTAGAGTTCTACGGTTTTTTTTTCGAAAGCATTTGAAACTGCAATATAAGAAAGAATAAACATGGACCCAAATGGCCGTAAAAGAGGTCAATCAATGAAACTGATCCTAGAGCTCCGCAGTTGTTTCCAAAAACATTAGGAACCGTGATATAAGACAGATTTTGTGGTTGTGACCAAAACATGGACCTGGATGGCCGTCCTCCAAAAAATACGGAAAATCCGTAAAAGTGATCCAGTGGTTTCTTGTATCACAGTGTTTAAAAAATAACTGCAGAGCTCTAGGATCAGTTTCACAGTATGACAAATTTACGGATGTTCTGGATCTTTTGGAGGACAGTCCCATGGCCATCTGGATCCATTTTTAGGTCACGACCCTAAATTCTATCTTAAAAAAGCATGATTTTTTCACAGTTTCATCGATGATCAACTTTACGGATGATCCGGATCTTCTGGTGGATGGTCCAATGGCCATCCAGGGTCATGTTGACTTCTCGACCCTTAATTCTTTCATTTATCACAGTTCGAAGTGTTTTAGACAAAAGTACGGAGCTTTAGAAACAGTATCATGGATGGACCACTTTTACGGATCTTCCGAAGGACTGTCCATGTTTATGTTAAGACCCCAAATTCATTCTTATATCACAGTTCCACGGTTTTTTCGTTCTTGGATCAATTTTATGGCTTGCTGGCTAAGGCCTTGTTGTCCTCTACTGTCCGAAGAAGTCGTCTCCACTCTACTCAATCCATGGTCACAGTTCGCCAGCCTCGTAGTCTGCGAAGGGTCCGCAGGTCACCTTCTTGGTCGATCCACCTTGCCCGCTGCGCGCCTCTTCTTCTTGTTCCTGTTGGGTCGCTTTCGAGAACCATTTTCACTGGATCGTCGTGCGACATTCTTTTGACATGCCCAGCCAACCGGAGTCTCCCAATTTTCGCAATGTGGATAATGGATGGTTCTCCCAGCAGCTGGTGCAATTCGTGGTTCATTCGCCTCCTTCACGTTCCGTCATCTATCTGCACTCCACCGTAGATGGTACGCAACACCTTCCGTTCAAAAACACCAAGGGTGCGTTTGTCCTCCACGAGCATAGTCACGGTGTCGCGGCTGTAGAGGACCACCGGTCTAATCAGCGTCTTTTAGATAGTCAGCTTCGTGGCGAATTTTATTCGACCGGAGCGTCCTCTGGAGTCCAAAGTAGGCACGATTCCCTGCCCTGGCTTTAAATTTCTCTGCTGGTATCATTTTCGGCGGTCACTAGTGAGCCCAAATACACGAACTCATCGACCACCTCGATTTCGTCACCGTCAATCTGAACTCGGGGTGAGAGGCTAACATTGTCTTCCCTAGAACCTCTTTCTTTCATGCATTTTGTCTTCAATGCGTTGGTGGCAAGTCCAATTCACGTAGCTTCAGCCTTAAGTCTGATGTACATTTCCGCCATCGTCTCAAAGTTCCGTGCCATGATGTCGATGTCATCGGCGAAGCCAAAAAGCTGGATGGACTTCCTGAAGATCATGCCACTCGTGTCTATCACACCTTCTAACGCGATGTTAAATAGCAGACACGAAAGTCCATCATCTTGCCGTAACCCCCTTCGAGATTCAAAGGGACTCGAGAGTGGGCCCGATACTCGAACAACGCACATCACTCGATCCATCGTCGCCTTGACCAATCGCGTCAGTTTATCGGAAAATCCGTACTCGTGCATAATCTGCCATAGCTGATCTCGATCGATTGTGTCGTATGCGGATTTGAAATCGATGAACAAATGGTGCGTAAGCAAGTTGTATTCCCGGAATTTCTGCAGAACCTGCTGAATCGCGAATATTAAATGAACAGCATGTAGTTCCGTGATTGATGCATGGGAAAAATCCGATCTCCGAAATGAGAAATATGACTCATGATTTCATGAACACAGCGTATTTTCATGTTATGAAAATACACCATGAATAATATTCATGATATCGTGAGCAACTTTTGCGTAACGCAGCAAACATTCCCAAAATCATGAATCATCCGAGTTGAAATCATGAGCTAAATTCTAGTCTAGTCTAGTCTACACATACACAGCCAGTACTTGAAAGAATCCTGGAAAATGATACATCTATCATTTTTCTTGTCATTATTAATGCCTGCTGCACATCAAGGATGTGAAACAAACAATAAAGCGGCCAGGCCTACTGTGTAGCGTTAAGTTAATTTTTGTGGAAGTGAATGTTTACCATGTCTACTTAATAAGTATAGACAGTGGTTAACATTTAATCCACAGGTAATCAAAGAGCGGGGACATACCGTACCAACCGCTCCGTATGCAGGATTTGAAAATAGGCTATATAAATCGTTGGGAGTGACAGAGCTAAGAAAGTTAATGTACACTCCTTGGTTGTCCGATCTCCTGGGATGGAACACAGGTATTTACCCCTTGTGTTCGAGCGTACAGTCCTCCCTCCGTACAAGCGTGGACGGCACCGCCAACCCACTGCGATCCCTCAATCGATCCAGCCGACCTCAGTCGAAGGACAACAGAGAGCGGTGTGCGGACGTAACCTATACGGAGGGAATGCTGTATTCGCCTAGGTTATAGCGCCCTTGCTCGCTACCATTTTCTTCTAGCGGTTGGGACCTGAGCACTAACTCTTGTCCTAGCCCTATATGGCATATGGTTATAGCGCCATTACTCGCTTTCTGAAAAGAGAAGAAGGGAAGGGAAGGAGAGGGAAAGGACTTGGGAAAAGGAAATGCGGAATTCCTTTCCTCATTAGTATTTGTATCGTCAACTTTTATGAAAACTATATAAATCATTCTTCCTTGGTCAGAGGTATTATTACGACATTTGAATAAGATTGTCTTATCATTTCCCTAATAAAAATAACCATAAAAGAGAGCTTAACGACGTGTTCGGGGTATCATCCAAACCCTATGTGGGATGGTTTACCTATCCGAGATACAGTTCGTTTATGGTATTTATTCGATTATCCAATATAAATCGGTAACACTGTCCTGCAACCGATGTAGGAAGCACCAAAGAATATATATAGACAAATCTCAAAAACACAGTTTTAACTGATAGTACTTTATAAACATCAAACTGTCCAATATTGGATCCTGCCAATTATTAGCACCAGAATAAATTGCAACGGACTCACCAAATTGATCCATGAACGATGTCTTGTTACAGTGATCTCCATACTCAAGGGTTGGTTGACTGGGCTCGAAAATAGGTTTTCCTATTCTTAGTATCGGACAAGCGAACCAAAAATCCTGTATGGCCAATCAGTTGATTAGTCAGATGATGAAAGCACAATTGTGGCTGAATGGATTCAGGCTGCTAATCGGAGAATCTGACCCACTTGTAAGGAACACAAAGAGCCACAAAGAACAACCAATGGTGCTAGGTTCCGAGATGATCAGTGGTTTAAGAACTCTGGGGTGGCAAATAGTTGAAGGAACACTAATTACAACTTCACAAAAGTCTAGAAAAAACGGAGCAAAAATTGACGGCTGAAAATGTTCTAAGTCTCTCTTCGAGCACAGCTCACTACGATCCTTCGTTGAAATCATGAGCTAAATTCATGGGTTTAACTTTTAACCAAAAAATGTACATCAGACTGGATTCGAACCAAGAACCTTGGGATCATTTAACCCATACTTTGACCACTAGACTATCAGTACTTGTATAAAATGGAAGACAAAAGGCGTATAAGAGATACATATGTAGTGTGGTTTATGAACAGGTTTTCCAAGTACGTGTAACGCTTGTAGCGGTCTTGATTCCACTGCATTATGAAATCATGAATTATTGTTACGATTTCATGGGATGGCAAGTTTTTTCATTTCATGATTTTTTATTCATGAAAATGGAATCGGATTTGTTTCCGGGTACGAGTGAGGGATACGATAATTTTTAGCGAATTTATTTAAGTTTAGAATCTGACTATCAATGGTACACGGGCACACAGTTTGTCGAAAAAAAAATGAAACATGGCCTTTTGCGACGAAACTATTGAGTTTAGCGTTTTGATGTCTTCTAAAATAAAGCTTCATTTTTGGTGTACTTTATTTGAGTGTTAAACATTTTTGATTAGCAGGGGTAGACACTCAGAAAAAAAACAAGGTCTCTTGAAATTGATGAACATCTTTGAAAGCATTGTAGACAAAGTCATTTCAAGAAACTTTGTGCAAGACTAAAATTTCCCATCTCTCAAGTGGACGAAGATAAAGGGTGAAAATGGAGTACAAACGTATTACTCCATTGAAAACCGTTTTTTACCAATACTTTTTATTTGAATTTGCACATTTTTGCTGAAGGAAACAAATCACTATCTCTGCATTTAAAGACGTTACAGTCCTATTTATAATGTTTTAATACTATATTTAAGGGGGTGTATCTGGCAGGTTAGCAGATATTAGAAGCTAATATCAACGAAATTTCGTTCAGCAACTTAAGTTGTTTGGCATATTTTCAATCTAAGTCAGGTTTGGCGAAATTTGTGCAATATTTGGATTTTTAATAAGCGAATAGGGTCGTTCCGTTTCCCAAACATTTCCAATACAAAATTTAAAATTCTCCCGCAAATCGAGATTATAAGATTATAGTTGTTGGAGACCTGAATAAGCATTGAAAGAGCAGTGAGGAACCCACCATAATGTAAATACTTGGAAGAATTGTCATGAAAACAGCAAAACGTAGCAAAACATTGAGGTGCTTTATTTGAAAATTCATTAGGCATCCCCTAGGATCCCCCTATAAATTGTACAAGCAACAGTAGGGAATAAGTTTCTGAACAAAATAACGTTGAGATCAGCTGCTGATACTTGCTAACCTGCAAGATACACCCCTTTAAAGATAGCGTTAAAAAAAAAAATATAAAAACAGACGTAAATCCTTAAAACGAAGATATGGCGATTTGTTTTCTTTAGCAAAAATATGCATGTTTATAGCACTTGCAACTTTTTAGGGATGAACTAGCCTAAGGCTAAAAATCTCTTTAATAAAGCCTTAAAAAAAAAACTTGCAACTTTGTGCACAATTTAAAAAATGTGAAATTCAAACAAAACATAGATGTTCATCGATTTTCACAGAAGATAAACAAGTTATTTTATATAAATTAGTATATACCCCAAATCCAAAATAAAGTACTCAAAAATTGCAGAAACATCCTAGAAGACATCAAAATGCTACACTCAAAAGTTTTTTCGCAAATTACCATGTCGCTCTATTTCAAAATTTCGTCCCGCTGCACACTGGGGACAAAATCGAAACAATGTGTTAAAATTCAATAACTTCGGTGCTCGCTGGAACAATGACTATAAAAAATAGTCATTCTTATAGAAAAAGTCTCAGAAATCGATTGGAGTGGGTTTCATCTTGGGCACGATAGGGTAAGACAATGGTGATTGTCTTGGACGGATGATTTCTTGGGCAAAGTTGATCAGGGGGTCAACCTCTGCAAAAAAAATCTGCTCAAACATGGACTTTGTAAGCGAGTTGGTATCTTTAGAGCGTATTCTGCAGAACGAATCTGACTGGGGACTCGGGTTCCGCCAAATATCCTCTCCTCTTTCGGATACTAACAACAGGCTTATAAAATGCTCGGAGAGAAGAGAATCATCCTCTTTTAAAAAGCCAGTCTGGTTGTAGTGCGTAAAACCTGTAGCAGAGTCTGGACCAGCCGGGACATGCAATTTACAAGTCAACTCTTTCTGGATTAACTTTGAAATCCTGTCTGTTACATCATCCAGTTGTAGAATCCATGTCAAATCGCATATAACCATACCACGGATTGAAACGCTTGATGATAAGTATCCTTTTTCTCGGTTTGGAGTTGAGAACGGTGGAATTATGGCGTTTCTAAATTCAGCTACTTTTTTCCAGGGCTGCAAAATTGCAATACCTAAATGGGACAATATGAAGGGACTAATAACAATGCACATCTCTAAAATTGATCAAAGATCTGGAAACTTGACCTATTTTAACCATAAAATTGTTCTACTAAGTTTTTTTTTTATATATACGTTAATTAAACTGTCATACCTAGATGCTCCTTAGTGAATCGAGCCAGCTCTCCATATTTGGTTTTACTTAACCCAAGTTTTGATTTTATCGCCAAAGATGACTCCTCTGAACACAGAGATGTTCCACGAACAGAGTCAACTGATTCGATGGTCTCTTTTGCCCAAACCTCACCGCCGCTCAACAAGTGCTGTAAGATTTGAGCAGTTGCTGGATTTGCAGCCTTTATGGCAGCAATTTTGGCTGAATACAGCAAGTTATCAAGACCTTGTTCTTTGAAAAGTCCGATACTGCGTCTGTATTTCGAAAATCTTGTCAACTGGCTAAACTCCTTGCGCTTTCGACCTCGAGGCTTTAGGGTTGACGGTCTTCGCTGACTGTTGGAACTGGTATCCAAATCCGGAGTGGCAAAAGGAGGTGAAATAGGAGGTGATTGTGACGAGGGATCTTTGGGTTTCCTTGAATGGACCCGCGTATTTTTCAAAAGCCTGGATTCTGAGGGTTGGTCTTCGACCTGATAAAATAATTGATGATGAATTATATTCAAGAATTTTTTCGTAAAATTTAGAGTCGGTAGTTTTTGTTTGGGATTTTTATAAAATATTCATACAAATATCAAAGACAAATCTTCTTCTAATCGCGGTTGATGCTATTGATTATTTAGTAACATGAACAAAAACAGATTTCATCAGTAGTATGTCTTGCTTTACATTAACGCATTTCCACGCTTTTACTAATTTTCATTCAAGTTCAATTTAAATTGGTTTGGAATCCGTTGTTTTTTGAAAATTTAGCACTTCGCTCACCAGGTACATTTTTTTCCGAACTGTTAGTTTTTTTTTAATGTTCGACGGTATCGTATTAAAAACGTTTCTTCGTTAATTTATGCTGCTTTCTAAAATTAAGCACGCCCAGGGATTTTTAACTCGAATATGCTTTCAAGCCACTCTGCATTCTTCTTAAAGAACCGATCATTCTTCTTAAAGAACCGAAGTGACGTAACCATACATTTTCGGAGAAAAAGTAATATGTTTTCACTGTTTCTACGGATAAGTGACGTCCACCATATAAGAATGTTGAAAATTCAAAAGAAGTTTTAAACAGTGAGGTTCATATTTTCCGCTTAATTTTGACATTTTTTAACAGAATGAAATTTTTTTTGGCAAATTTTTATAATTATTGCAAGTTTATGCACCCAGGTCCATGACTATAATGCACATCATTTTCGTTGTAATTGATGGTGTAAGAGATGTTATAGGTTCTCCAAGTTGCTTTGGAGTTCAGATTATTTGATCTACTGGCTCAACCATGAATTGCACGATGTCCTCAGCGACAAAACCTACAAAGACTTGTTCATAAAGTTTCTGCGGATCGTTTTTTATTTATTTTGATTTATAATCAAGGTTCTCCAAATTGTCTTGAGCTCAGATCAATTGATTTACCTGATCAACCATAACTGATACAAGGTCCTTAGCAACTAAACATCTCCAAACAACATCAATTTAAGGTTTATTAGAAGTTCTAGGTTCTTCAAATTGTTCTAGAGGTCAGATTATTTGATCTACTGAATCAACTAAAATCTGCACGATGATCTCACCGACAAAACTTTCCGAAACACGTTTATGCAGTTTCTGCTGTTCGTTTATAGTTGATTTTGAGGTGTATAAGATACTCATGGTTCTCCAAATTGTCCTTGAGTTCAGATCAAATTATCATCCAGGTTCACTGATTCAAAACCCTTTGTATTAAAACATCTCCAAACAGGGTTAAACATATCATGCACATTATTTACGTTTGAATTCGATATGTTTAAGACGTTCTAGGTTCACCAAATTGTCCTCAAAACTTGTTAATAAGGCTACCATCTCGCATTTTAGTTTGATTACATTCATAGATCAGGGGGCCTCCACAAGCTCAGTCGGTAGAGCCTGCAACTATAAAGCAAACCATGCTGGAGGTGGCTGGCTTCGAATCCTGGTTGGTCTAGGATTTCAGATTGGAAAATTTCTCGACTTCCCTGGGCATAGTATATTATTGTACTTGCCACACAATATACACATGTAAAAATCGAACAGGCTTGGAAAGCTTTCAATTAACAACTGTGGAAGTGCATCTAGAGCACTAAGTTGAGAGCAGGCGTTAAGTTACAGTTGGGACGTAAAAGCCAGAGAAGATCATAGATAGCACTAACTAGCGGAGGAATTCCGAATTGTTCTGTCCATCATCCAACAGTCCTTGACCCCCTGATCAACTTTGCCGAAGAAATCATCCGTCTAAATAGTCAGGATCTTGAGATACAGCAGCGCAAACATATTCACTTCGAATGCTCACTAGCGCAACCTAGCGGAGAAATTCTGAATTTTTCTGACCATCATCCAACAATCCTTAACCCCCTGATCAACTTTGCCGAAGAAATCATTCGTCTAAATAGGCAGGATCTTGAGATACAGCAGCGCAAACATATTCACTTCGAATGCTCACTAGCGCCGCCTAGCGGAAGAATTCCGAATTGTTCTGTCCATCATCCAACAGTCCTTGACCTCCTGATCAACTTTGCCCAAGAAATCATCTGTCTATATCATCGGTATCTTGAGATACAGCATTCAAATTATGCAAAATAGGAGATTTTAGGGCAAAACTGTGAAGAACCCCAACTTACCCTATCGTGCCCAAGATGAAACCCACTCCAATCGATTTCTGAGACTTTTTCTATAAGAATGACTATTTTTTAGTCTCTTGTTCCAGCGAGCACCGAAGTTATTGAATTTTAACACACTGTTTCGATTTTGTCCCCAGTGTGCTGTGCGCCAGTGTTGGCAGGAAATGTGGTTTTTGACATTTAATTCGAAACATCGATCTTTGATCGAGTTTACAGTATTTATCTATAAGAACACAATAAACCAAAGAGGTCTGTTTCCGTACTAGTTTTTTTGTAAGGTTCTGTACAGCAAAATGCAAAAGTATGTTCCCGTACTTTCAACATCATATTATTGTCATGCAGAAAGCTTCAGCAACTTACAGCAAAAGCAATTACGCGAACAGACCTTTTTGTTTTGTTTTGTAGGGTTTGAACTAAAGTATGATTGTTTCGTTTACGGGAAAATCATAGATAAGGGAAATGGTTCTAATGTTGGCCTATGGATCTAAGATTGGGCCCATCGCAAAAAATTTGCTATTTATCAAATTTATCTAGATGAACGCGTCATTGAGACGGCACTAATGGATATTTTTGGACGCTATTGAAAATTTAGTCGATTGCTGCATTTATGTATGGGCCCATATTAGGGGCATTTAGGCCGACATTACATCCATTTCCCCTATGTTTGATGTTTTATGCTCGATAAGCTTGATAAAAATAGACGCTTAGGCCGAAGTTGTTCTCTCTTCTACTTTGCAAACCACATTTTCCTGTTTGGGTCACGAAGAAGAAATCTAGATCGAAGTTGCACTACGGAAAGTAGTGTGAGCAATTACTGAAAAATGGCTCAAAATTGTTTTCTATTCGTTTTAGTGCATTAAGTTTGTAAGTCGGTGGTGTCGCAATGATCTGAGGGTTATTCAAAAACCACGTAACAGTGATTTGAGGGGCTATGCAAGCAGTTGTACACAAAGAAATTAAAAAAGGTATTTGGATCGTAGATAGCCACCAACCATTATCCCTTCAACTGTCAACGTAGGTTATGGACGACCCCTTACTACGTGCCAACGATCATATTGGCTAGCCGTAGACGAACAGTCATTAGAAAATAATTTCTGTCTTTATGACTTCCACACCCAGGACGGAATGAGACTGTGGTAGGCTGAAACACATACAATTGCTTTACTTACTCATAAATAAGTATGTGTGAATGATATATACAGGAATCCCACAAATAGCACGCTGGGTGGTGCAGTCCCCTCACTGTTATATCTCGACTGTCCTCCAACCAATTGATGTGAGTTTTTGGTAGTGATTTGTGATAGACAGCCGAGAAGTAGTGGTGGATCGAGTGCACCACTCACCGCACTATTCGGAGGCTTCCTGTATTCGTTTAACTTAAACGGATAAAACGTGCGTTGGATGGGCAGCTAGCAGATGTCTGCTAACTAACCGACCACCAACAACGGCGATGATGTGAGGTAAGAATGAAGTATACAAATGTGACAAGTGGGAAAAACAGATTTTCTCCTGCCGTAGATTGTGACTAAGTAACGGACTGTGTCTAGTCAGAGGAAAATGTAAACTTCCGTGAAGCGACAACGTTTTTCTCAGTAGCGGGTCAATGAATTATGATTATTATTTTTTTTGTGACGTGTTTATGATGATTTGCTGTTTTGCCTTATTTTGCGAATATGCCGAATAGAAATGAGGAAGCTTTGAGTTGAAGATTGGATTGGATTTCTTGGGATATTTCAAAAGCTACTGGAAGGTGATCAGAACCGAAGTCAGCATGGGTAATCAATTGGCTACAAATTTGATAGTAATTACTACTACTACTACAAAAAAACTACAAATCCATCACCATCGTGACAAACAATGTAGTCTTTTGTATACGCTATACAAATTACTAAAATGTCTTTATGACAGTATCCATACAAAATAATCCGTTAGAGATAACTTCGTCAAGGTACATTATTTACCAATTCATAGAAATATAACTGCTCAATAATCAGCTTTAACATGTGAAATGCAGCATCTCTTAAATACTGTAAGTGTAGCTGCAAGCTTGATGCGTCTAGGCATTGAATTGAGAAAATTTATACCTTTGAAAAATAATGAATTTCGTGAAGCATTCTTCAAACGATGTGGTGTTCTTATTTCATCCGCGTTGCTCCGCGTTATATCTTTGAAATTCACTTTCTCTTTCAATCCGATCATACAAATATCGAGCTAGCCGTTAACTACTTTATAAATGAACACCATTATCAAATTTACAATTCTTTGCTTCACTAACAGCCATTGCAAAGCGCCCAGCATAAAAGTTGAGGAAGTGAATATATTATATCTTAAAATATTTATTTAATTAAATCTTCAACATAATGTTGTACAGATATTTTCTAGGCTAGGTGTCGAATTCTTTGAATGTAAGTAGACTTACTAATGTTAAAATCATATACATCAAACGTTTCATTGAACACACGACAGCACAAAGTCCACGGTTCGTTGAATCCATAGTTGGTCCGATGGGTAGGTTGCCACAGAAGCGTGTAACTACGTAGAACTCTTTGAGGAGCATTGATGTAGATTTGGCTCACAAGAGAGTTGCAATCCACGTCACTGTTAAGCAATCCAAACACGAAGAGTTGCTGAAGTAGTTTCCTCCTTGCTGCCAACGTGTCCAGGTCAATCAGTCTGCACCGTTCTTCGTAAGGCGGCAAATTTACCGAATCGTTCCAGGGCAGAACAGATTTTGTTAGCTTGAATAGCGTGAAAGGGTGCCCACACAACAACAGCATACTCTAGAAGACTGCGGACGAGAGCACAGTATAGTGATTTCAGCGCGTAGATGTCCTGGAATGCGTTTGTGTTTCGTTTCAAGAAACCTAATGTGGCGAATGCTTTAGCAGTTATCAGTGAGATGTGCTCATTGAATCTGACTTTAGAGTCGATGATAACACCCAAATCCTTAACCGAAGAAACGAAGAGCAAACTACTGAGTCCTGTCCTATAGTCATGTCGTAAGGGCTCGCGTGAACGGCTAGAAGATATTGCGCAGCATTTTGTGACATTAACCTGCATACCGTTCAATGTACACCAGCGCAACATAAGTTTCGAAGAACACAGTCGACTACACAGATCGCTCACGAACAGGATGAAAATTAAAAGCCCCAAAGGGCTACCTTGGGGAACACCAGAGGGTATCTTGAAACTAGGCGAATTAACACCGTTAATGCTCACATAGGCTAAGCGGTCAGTTAAGTAAGACTGGCCCAATTAGGTAATCCCATACACCTCGTTTTGTCCACTGCAAGCACATGTGGAACCCTATCGAACGCCTTACTGAAGTCCACGTAGATCGCATCAACTTGTCGTCGTTTTTCAATGGAGTTGATCAGCGAGTTGACAAACACCATTAAGTTGGTTGTTGTAGAGCGTTTCCTCACGAAGCCGTGCTGATGCTCGGTAATTATTGGCCTAACCGCTTGATATACGACCTCATATACGATCTTCTCCAGAGCTTAGAATCGAAATTCCGCGATAATTTTCAACGTTGTGGATGTTTCCAGTTTTGTGAATAGGTGTGATGGACGCAACCTTTCACATGGTGGGGAAAACACCACTAACTAGCGAACGATTGAAGATAATCGACACAGGTGAAGCGAGAGATGCAGAAAATTTCTTAATGAACGATGGCGGCAAACAGTCTGGACCAGGGCCTTTAGAAGGATCTACAGATGAAAGAACTTTCATCACCTCTTCAACAGATGCATCCAACTGCGGCAAATGCAAGTTGTAATGAGCTATGCTGCTCATCCAGTCACGACGATCATCCGGAGAATGAGCGGGGGGGGGGGGGGGGTAGTTGAAAAAACATCCTTGAAGAATTTTGTGAAGAGATCAGAAGCTTCTTCCGCGGAGTCAGCACGAGCTTCTTTATAGGACACATCGAGTGGTATAGCGCCATTTCGCCTAAGTTTCTTCACGTAGGTCCAAAAAGACGATGGATCCCGCTTTGCCTCCGACTCAATGCGCTATACATATTCATGAAAACTGTGTTCAACCGGCTGGTGTATTGCTCCTCCATGTCGTGAAGTAATCACCTGTTTTCCTCAGTCCGTTGTTTGAAAAGACGTTTCCTTGCTTTCCGTTACCGGAACGTGGAGGAGGCGAATGAACCACGAATTGCACTAGCTGCTGGGAGAACCATCCATCGTCCACATTGCAAAAATTGGGTGACTGCGGTGGACTGGGCACGTCGTAAGAATGCCACACGACGACCCAGTGAAAATGGTTCTAGAAAGCGACTCAGCAGGAACAAGAAGAAGAGGCGCGCAGCGGGCAAGGTGGATCGACCAAGTAGAAAGCGACATTCGCGGCCCTTCGCAGACTACGAGGTTGACGAAGTGTGGCCATGGATCGAGAAGAGTGGAGACGACTTCTTCGGACAGCAGAGGACAACAAGGCCTTAGTCTGATTGGTAAGGTAAGTGCTTTCCGTAACCTGTTTCGGAGGTTCCTAAGTTCCGTGGTCCACCATGGTTGATTGTAGTGAACACGGAGGCAATGTCGTCGAATAGGAGTATATTCGTGGATGATATCGAAAATGGCACCATAACACCGGAAAACAGCATCGTCAGCGTCACAATCAGTCAAAAGCGTCGGCCAGTCTATCGAGCCTATCCGGGCGTTGATAAAGGGTGCATTGCAGAAGTTGAAATCGTAATAACAGCGGTCCAGCCCAACGTCGTCAGTATTACGAAGGTAGTCAAATTTGATGATAAAAGATTTGTGATGAGCGTCGAGTTTTAAAATTCCACAGGGCGATTCGAAAAGTTCGATTCTGTCAGTATCACTAACGAAAGCCAGGTCAAGTAATCTCTCGTTTACGTTACGTACATCCTGAACCTGCTGTCAGATGAAGCGTTGGTCGGGATGTAAGTATTCATGTCGGCATCAAATTGCCATGATAGTCTAGGCAGATTATAGTCTCCCAAAACTATAACTGTATCGGTAGTTTCAGCAAGATCACACAATTCTTGAACACAAGATGCATGATTGGAGTACATGGCGCAGTTCGAGTTAGGCCTTAAGTAGACGCAACATATGTAGACCGACTGCATTAGCAACGAAACACACACGGCCTCCCCAACAAACAATTTTAGCTGCAGACTAGCTTATACAGGCAAAAATTAGCTGTATAAGCCAATTTTCGGCTGTATAAGCTAATCTGCAGCTAAAATTGTTAGTTGGGTCTTGCTCTAAACAGTTTGCATGAACTAGTGGAACCAACTTACAACGTAAATGCTTTTTGACACCGATCAGTACGCCGCCACCACGTAGCAGTTGAGATGTGGCTGGATTCCGATCGAGACGATAAATCACATAGTCGGACGAGAGTTCAGAGTTTAATATGTCGCTGCCAAGCCACGTTTCGGTCAGCGCAATGACGTCATAGTCACAAGATGATAATGCCAAACGAAGATCGCTAGTTTTAGTTCTTAATCCGCGGACATTCTGGTAAAAAATTATAAATCAAACGCATTACTTTCTTCTGCAAACGCTGTAATTCTCGATATTTGTGTGACAATGTATGCATGGCCCCTAACAACCTTTGCTAACTTAAAGAACAACTATCACATGGTATCCTAAATTTTCGATGATTGATTATTCGGGTTTTTTTTCATAACCCTTAATTAAATAATTTAACATCGAATCTCTCGTATCCATGAAAATCTTTTGCCGGTAATCTCGTAACTGTTGTCTGGAAAGAATTCAGAGTGTAAGACAACGTAAAAGCTCGCAGAAGCAAGCGCTTTGCGACCGTATGTCCCTACAATGAAAACCAGATGTCGCCAGCACTCCAGAGCAATCCGTTTCATTGTGCACTGTCATTCCCGGCTTGGTATCAAGCTCCGTTTCTACACCGTGCGTCTCCGTTGGTATTTTAGCAACACAAACACAGAGAGTCATTTAGGGGAATTTACGTATTCTCGGCAACCTAAGCAGCGACCTTCTTTCTATAGCCTTTTTCTCTAAGGAACGCACACATATGCAGTATTGGTTTGTTTACAATCTATTGCTGCCAACTGCTCTAACAATTTCAGTCGAAAGAATTGTCAAAAACTGTTTTGAAACGCTTTTACAAAGCTCCAATCTTTTCTAGTGAGAGCGAATATTGTCGGCAACCAGTTTTTCTTCGGCAACCGTTCCATTTGAACTGCATGTAAATCTGCTGTTCTATTATCGGCAACTCGAAATCAGCTACAATTTGTAGAGCGTGTGTTTCATTTCAAGAAAACACTGCTAGATTGCTTTTTCTCAGTGGTAAAAATATAGTCAAATTGAAGCTGAAAGCATAAAGAATCGTTTGCATGCATTCAGCGAAGTGTTTTCGTAAGAAAATCCAGTGAAAATAGTGTTTCAATTTGGGTTGCCGAAAATAGTCTGTCATGCCGAAGCCGTCATTTCCCCTATGTGGCTTTGATAGATAGCGATTAAAATTGACAAAAGCACATTTTTACCTTCACTCCGTAAATTCACTAATTATATTTAATCGAACACAGATTAGTTAAAATTAAGCAGTTTTGTGACCAAACTGTGGCAAACTCAACGCTTCCCAGATTTCGATAATGACATTAGACCACAATTTCCCAGATATACTGGTAAAGCGTTGGAGCAGCTTCATCACGTCGCACGCTATCTGGTGAATTATTCAATTATCTCTCATCTCAGAACCTTCCAAACCCAGTCAGCCGCTCAGAACTGATTTCAGATTTGTGGTTTCGGCAGGCAGATATACCAAACGGGAGACCAATAATCGAATTGAATTATGGGCGAATGATTTGAGGCACAATCTAAATGGATGGAGTGAAAATCGATAGAGTAGGTAGAGTCTCCCCGGGGTGATTCCGAATGGTTTTCAATGGACAACGTGAGGAAAATTATCACTTTTACTCGACTTGTCGTAGGTTTTTGGGGGTTGAGACAAAGCGAGAGAGAGAGAGAGAGAAATCAGACTGGGTTTCACCTTTGGGATTCCGAGAGCCCATTCGAGACAAGAGCCAATTATGAAGCAAGCGACGATATGTCTGATCAGAGGCCAACGATGCTCTTATGGTCCGATTGGCCTTTATCGGTTTTATGATTTCTGACTGGGCTTTTGTTCCGTGATTGTCTGTTTGGAGCTGTAGATCTAGTATGGAACAAAGCCTGTCGCAAACAGGCATGGTAGAAATTAGACGAGCTAGTATCAGCCATCAATGGGGAACGAGCTGCAAAAGTGATAAATCTTTCGATTATTGTTTGATTTCCATTGACTTGTTTGGCTAAGGTAAGGCATGAAATAGGTTTTTTTTTTAGATTCCTAGCTTCTGCACTGAATTGACACAGCAATTGTTTCGATGTTTCAGCTTCAGAATGAAATGATTACAGCTTAGTTTTAAACAGTTTGTGCTGCCATCCTACGCATATCTGTCCCATGTTACTTTTGGACGTTTTTCACTTTTGCTCATAAAACTGTACTTTTTTAGGTAAATTTATAAATTATAATTTCTTCCAGGCTTATCTAAAACAAATATCAAGTTTAATTATCCCATGTTGTAATTCTACGCATAACTGTCCCACAACGATTTTCTTTACTAAATCTTCCATTAACAAATCTATTTGAGTGCACGAAAGATTGAAACAGGATTCATATGATCAAAAGATATGGTATGAGTCATTTCGGTAAGAAGAACTTATATTTAATTTTTTTAATTTTTAAGAGAAACGGAAATTTATAACAAAACACCATAAAACATTGTTAGACACTTACGTATCGAACAAAAAATTTCAGCTTGATAAGCCAACTTTTCCAGCGTCATACTGTAAAGTAAGTGAAAAACTACAAGGGACAGCCCTATGGGGTTGTACGCAATGGTGACGTTAGACTACGTGGCCTTATATAATAAATCTTAGTTTTTAACTGCAGCAGGAGCTTGTGTTTTCTATAGGAATAGGAATTTGAGCGGGGTGCTCTCTGTTTATACTCTTCAATATGACGCGCTTGGCATAGATGGTCCACAGCAACTCACGAAAAGCTACTGATTCCGATCAATAGCGGTGCGGTTTCTTCCTCCTTCTATGGATGCTCATGTGGGCTGCAGCTCACTGCTTGCAGGCAGTCTTTCGTTGTGTACTGGAGAATACCACCACTCACCACGTGGAGATTGAATAAACATCGTTTGGTGAGACCGGATGGAATTCAAGTTTGAAATCTGTGCAAAGGAAATCGCTTTTCGCAGGCATTCGGTGATAATTTTAATTTTCATAGCAACAGTTGCACATTCGTACAATTTCAATAGTGACATTTTGAAAAATGATAAATCTTAAATTTAACAGATGCGTAAGAATATTTCTGATCGATTGATGATATAATTATTGAAATTGGTCCAGGGGGAGCTGCGATATTAAGGTTCAAAATCTTTCATAATTGTGTTACATGTTCCATTTTTGGTTTTCACAAAGTGTACCACCATATAGAAATCACAGACATAGTCCTACGTCAAAAAGGCTGCACATGTAGCTATATGCAGAAGGTAACAGAATGGTTTGAAAAACGTTTTCTCAGCATTTTCACAACCACTATTCAATTTCTCAGTCGTATGAATAAAAAGCGAATAAACAATATCACATCTCTACACATCTTAATCAACTTACATGTTGAATTAGATGAACATCAAAAGAGCTGTCAGTTAATCACGTTTCACCGCATGATACATCCAATTTTGCTTGACTATCATATCGAAGGCGCTAATCTTACCAGAGTTACCAGTGTGACTGATCTGGGGGTTCAACTAGTCTTAAAAATTATTTTTGATTTACACCGTTCGGCGATCATATCGAAAGCAACCCGACAGTTGGGCTTTATTTCCAAAGTTGCAAAGGGTTTTTCGGACCCACATTGTAGGAAGGCATTGTACTGTGCATTGGTCCGTCCAATTTTGGAAAATGCGTCCATCGTTTGGCATCCTCACCATGGATCGAATGGGTTCAGAAACGGTTAATTCGTGGACACATTAGAACGACGACGGAAAGTACAGCAATCGTTGCTTGTTGCTAAGCTGTTGAATAGTGAAACTGATGTCCCCGAGCTGCTTGCAATGTTGAACTTTCGTGTGCCGAGCAGATGTCTTCGGAATACAACGTTATTGAAAATTTAAGTGACGGTCGACCAGCAGATGGAAATGATGTGAAAAATGATAATTACGTTTTGCTACCTGTCAAATCGTATGGAATATTTTTTAGTACATCATCAGTTTTGTAATTGCAAATCTGAAAACTAGGTTTCGAATGGCCAGGTTTACCTTTGCTTAAATTCATCAATTCCAGCATTTTCAATTGCATAACCCAAGTAACAATCTAAATGCTTGGAAGATTTATTTTTATTTTATCATTGTTTTATCATAGCATCCCTTGCAGCCTGTGGTTGTATTACGGTTTTGTGTGCTTGTCATAAAATCAGGCCGTCAAGTCGTCTATAAAACTGTTTTATGACTATTAAATTCAAACTCAGACTTCATAGTTTTAACGGTAGCTGTAAGGTGGTTCTTGGTTCAAAACATTCAATTATGTTTTATGGCATACTTTTCATGACCGATATAAAACTTGAAGCAGTCTTAGACCTTCATTAAAGCCTCATTACAACTATCATCTTTATCAGAGGCCTAGGATTCACAGATAAGAAATATACTACAACAATAACAAAAAATAATCAGAAAATTGTTACCAATATAAAAACAAATCTATTCAGATACATGAAATGAAAACTTCTTCAGTGCTTTTGAACACGATGAAAATGAGATGATCGCCAATATGAAACTCCTGGAGGATCTACAGCTATGGGCTCCCTCATATAACATAAGGCACAGTGCGGTGAAGAAGCTCTTAAAAATATTGAACAAGCAGCTTTCCGATACACTTCCGAAAGATCCACGAACCCTTCTTAAAACAACGCAGACAGTTTCTCTAAATCCGGTTGGAGATGGCCAGAATTGGCATCACGGGTTTAAACCTTGTATTGAAAAAGCTTTTTGTGGATCCAATAAACATTTCGTACATCTTGATTACAAGAGAAAATAGGAGGATCGCTTGGAATGTTGACTTTTTGACAGGTTGCCATGGTTTTTGTTTTGTTTTGATTCGCTGTACCTAATAAAACCAGCAAGCTAGTTATATAGCTTAAATATAACTTAACGTTCTCAATTTGGACTACGAAATGCTAGGATGCAACCATTAGGTTTATGTTATGCTATAGAATTCCAATCTAGGAGAATATGTTATATTGAGGTATTTTTAAGGAGTAACAAGATATAACGAAAAAAATGTCGCTGTATGAACAAATTTCACACAGTATGAATAATTTCGCTTTAATTGATTGGCGATAAAACTCTTCATACATCTATGTAAAATTTAAATAATTCGTTACTGGTTATTGCTCAACAGTAGTAACAGTTTTGTACTAAATAGATAATATTTTAATTACTCTTTAATGAATGGTGCAAATGCAGACAAATAAAAAATATCCTTAAATTTTAGTATTCATATGGCACACTAAATTTATGCTCCTATTTGGTATAAAAATCACCATAAATATTGTGGAGCATCTACAGATTGGTTAAAAATTGTAATTAAAGGGTGATACGATCAAAATTTGGTCAAGGGAAAACGCGTGTAAATCGGTGAAATCGTTTATTTAAAAAATCAAATTAAATTTCTTTTTCAAGTTCAATTAGTATAAAATTCAGGAAAAATATTCAGTTAGGCTTCCGCTTTTCCAAATCCGAATTGCCGGGCCTTACGCTTGACCCCTGCCATCAGATTTTGTACGGCCACCTTGTCCACCTTCTTCGCCGCAGAAAGCCAGTTTGCCTTGAACTGCTGCTCGCCCTTAGCAGTTTTTTTTTGTCTTCTTTAGGTTCCGCTTGACAATAGCCCAGTATTTCTCAATTGGGCGGAGCTCTGGCGTGTTGGGAGGGTTCTTGTCCTTGGGAACCACCTGCACGTTGTTGGCGGCGTACCACTCCATGGCCTTTTTACCGTAATGGCAAGATGCCAAATCCGGCCAAAACAGTACGGAACAACCGTGTTTCTTCAGGAAAGGCAGCAGACGTTTATTCAAACACTCTTTCACGTAAATTTCTTGGTTGACAGTCCCGGAAGCTATGAAAATGCTGCTTTTCAAGCCACAGGTACAGATGGCTTGCCAAACCAGATATTTCTTTGCGAACTTTGACAGTTTCATGTGCTTGAAAACATCTGCTACCTTTCCCCTTCCTTTTGCCGTATAAAACTCCTGTCCCGGAAGCTGCTTGTAGTCGGCTTTGACGTAGGTTTCGTCGTCCATTACCACGCAGTCAAACTTCGTCAGCATCGTCGTGTACAGCCTCCGGGATCGCGCTTTGGCCGTCGTATTTTGTTTATCATCGCGATTTGGAGTCACTACCTTCTTGTAAGTCGATAGTCCGGCTCGTTTTTTGGCTCGATGCACGGTTGTAGACGATACACCCAGCTTATTTGCGGCATCTCGGAGAGAGAGGTTAGGGTTTCGCTTGAAACTACCGGCAACTCTCTTTGTCGTCTCAGCGGCTTCCGGTTTTCGATTACCCCCCGATCCAGACTTCCTGGCTGTCGACAAACGTTCCCCAAACACTTTAATTACATTTGTAACGGTTGATTTGGCAACTTTTAGCGATTTTGCCAACTTTGCGTGCGAGTAGCTTGGATTTTCGCGATGCGCGAGCAAAATTTTGATACGCTGCTCTTCTTGCTTGGACGGCATTTTGACAACTGAAGAGTGAATTCCAAAATCAAAATAGGAGCAACATTCTACACACACACACCTTCAAAATGAGGGGTGTTCAGGTTTTTTAAATGCAAAATTGAAAGAAATACGTCAAGTTGATATTGACCAAATTTTGACCGTATCACCCTTTAAGTCGTCTTATTTTAAACATACAATAATATCAGCTATTATTACCAACTGACAAGGATCATGATTTCACATCAAACATCGAAAGAATAAAACCGCCATAAAATATTTCTCAATATTAACTATCATTCAAAAACCCCAACTTAAAACCTTCAAGGTTGTCAAAATGTTTTGCGTATCATGTTTTATCAACTTTTTTTTTTATAATTTGGTTATATCAACTGCTATAAAACTTCAATAAAACAAAAATTGTTGCTTGGGAAGTCAAGCCGTTGGTCCCCGGTTCATGAGTTGAAGGTTCGATAGGTAGGGTCCAGGTGTAGAAGTTGTCTCCCTGGCGTCGGTAGCATTAGTGCTCAGCACGGAAAACAAAATCGACAGAAAACAAATCAAGAAAAACAAAGAGAAGGGTCGTTCTAGAATTCCAAAGATGTCCAGAGATCTTCATAGAATTAAAGATTAAAAAAAATGAATTTGGAGTAAATTCCGGATACTTCGTAGAACTTGAGGAAATTTTGATTGATCCAAATCACCAAAAACCAGATGGTACGTCAGCGTACTAGCGCATCAGCAGTAGGGAGCCTTACGAAGAAGGCCCGAACGCAGACCGGAGCGTCAAACAACGACGTTGAAAACCGTGTGCTACAAAGCAACCAGTTCTCAGTGCTCGAAGAAGACAATGGTGGTGGTGACGCTGTTGCCATCACAAAAAAGGAGTAAATTCCCCCACTCTTCACTTCAATGAAGGATGTCGACCAGCTTAGGACTGCGCAACCTACAGACTTGGTTTTAGCTCTGCAGCGTCGGAACTAAAATTATGTGCTCCAGCCTGGAGGAACAAATTTTCGTAAGCTTCTTTAGGAAATTATCCTACGTTTAAAGGTGTATTCAGATCTGAGCGATATTTCACGCGCGGAGAGAGATTTTGCGAAGGTACGAGAGAGAGAAAAGTACTAGTTGTCTCTCTCATTCCAACGCAAATTTTGCTCCGCTCCGCTAATATACGCTTAGATCTGAATACACCTTAAACTCGAGATGCCGGCGCTGGTGGTGTAGTGATAAGCGTGACGGCTTTCTCACCCCAATGGGTCTGGATTCAATCCCAGCCGAGGTCGGTGGGATTTTTCTGAGGCATAAAGATCTCTGGTCACGTCTTCCTTCGGAAGGGAAGTAAAGCCGTTGGTCCCGGCCCATGTGTGTGTGTTGAATGGGTGGATATCCTACGCAGGTGTGGAAGCTGCCTTCCTGCACATTCGATTGCCGTCAATGGATGGCAGTTGATGTCCATCGGTGATTGGCACTAGACTGCGGAACAGAGACCGACGTTAAATAAAGGAGAGAAGAATAAGAAGAATAAGAAGAAGAAGACGCTCAAAGATCTGATTTACAATCTTCAATATTCAATATATCCATCAGCTATGAAACTGAATTTTACAATTATTTCAAATTGCAAAACAATGCTCACCTTATTCAAATTATTTGATCATGTCATTGTCGACTCCACAGATTATACAATTTGAATTCAACTAGTAAATTGGGGAATCAGATAGCCTAGTCAGTAAAGGCACGGTATTACCAAGCCGCGGTGAGTTCGATTCCCGGTCCGGCCAAAAAAATATTTCGGATTTCAAATTTTCTCCAATTTCCCTGGGCATAGAGTATCATTGTGCTTGCATTATTAGCATGCTTCCATCGTTTCTACTCTGTGTAAAATCATGCAAAAATTACGCTTTGACAAGACGTCCAACAAATACCCCACTTCTCACCCAATTGAAATGCTAATCTCAAAAACAACATACACACACCCAACTGAAACCGGCGGGACAGTTTCAGTTGGCACCGAAAGTGACAATTGGTGTGAAAATGGTTCCATTTTCCTCACCATGCACTATCTGCATAAATGAAATGCAAGTACTTGGGTACATGCAGCGAGTGGCCCGAAACATGAATAGCTTGCCCACTTTGTTTTTGTTTGGACTGCGGCCAACAAAGTACTCTACTTTGCTGTATGTTTTGAACTGGTGGCGAGCAAATTGGGTACTGGTGATGTTTTTTTTTTTATCTTCTCCTTGCTGCTGTCCAAAATGGAACTAAAACTGGAGTAGGCAGGGAATGGGAAGTTGCTACAAAAAGTTAATTATTTTGTTATACAATAAACGTAGAATTTTTTTCAGCAAGTTGGCAACCATCTCAAAAGTGGGTGTGAAAAATTTGATTTTCAAACAGAAATGTGATTTGCGTTCGGTGTTGCACTGCGGTGAGCATTTTTCGGGCATGACTTTATCAGGCAATTATCACGCCATTTGCTGCTTATTCTCATTTCCGGCCAAGTGAATCTATAAAAAGATAACATTTTCTTATGCATTGCTCACTTCCACTCCATTAACAGCCGTATAATTGAGTTATATCGGTGAGAAATCGATTTACGACTCAGATAAGCGGATAATTTCAATCCTCTTTAAAGCTCTGATCGGAAAATATCCCGCTACTGGAGCCAGGGAGATCATAAATTCGTTATTTACTCTTTATGAATTGCAATAATGTCTCACTTTCACACGGCGATGGTGCTCCGTCGCTGTTCCGGCTAAAATCCTTTTCCGAACCCTACCATCTACACAGTGTGCTGGAAGTCAGCAGCGAGAGCCCCGGATTCGATCGGAAAATCCACCAATTTCATCGCGAAAAAGTTCACTTTCTCCCGTTCTTTCCCCAGCTGAGGGGGTAGTTTTATTCCTTGCTTCGCCGGTCACATTTTCCTCGCTTTGCCGGTCCGGGATCGAATAATGGCGAGGGTGTTAAATTCTCATAAAATGGAAAAATGGCTCAATATTTCATGTTTATGTACTGCCATATTCTTATTGCCAGTGTCTGGGAATCTGGAGGGAGAAAAAGAATGAAAAGTTACTTTTAGTTTTGTTCCTTGAATGAACATAGTTTTGCAGTCACCTGGAGCTGAATCACTGTGCTGGTTTCTCTGCAATTATTTTAGGTTAGGGTGAACTATGAGGTTTACTGAATATGTTGTTTTTTCGCTGGTATCTGTTCTGCACACAGTGATATTCATCAACTCCATATTAGTATTCATAAGTTTTTTTCTCCAGCTCGGGAGTGGTGGGCTCACCGCACGTTTCCTTCATTTTACGCACGTACACACAAGCACACACAAATGTAAATTCGTAGTTTCCCGTGAATATATTACACCCCGTTTCCGATTCTCTTTGTTTTGCCCACTGACGAAAAAAAAATCAACACGATAAAAAGGTGGCCCCCGAAACGATTCCGGATGATAAACCTCATGCTTCATCCCACGCACCCACCACCAAAACTTATGTCCTCCTTTCGCGTGTCTCATAGTCGGAAATGAAAATCTTGAGAAAAAGGATCCCTTTTAAGAAAAAGAAGAAAGAAAAAAAAAAATAGCGAAGAAAGGCATTTATATAAATTACCAACATAAATCGTTACGACTCTATCGGAGATGATGATGGGATTTTCAGGAATGGGGTAGGCGGAGGCTTTCTCTTAACGAAGGTGATATTTCTCTTTGGCTGACTACGGATTCTTCGTTGGTAGGTAGAGCTGTGTGGAAAATACATTTTGCATTTATTTATTTTTTTGAATTTAGGAAAAAAAAAATGGATGCAAATGTTTTAAAAGAATACCAAATTTGAGCTTCTTTGTAAATATGTTGATCAATTGTTAACGTTTACTCATCTCAGAAGTAAATTTTCGAAATAAAATCCAAAATCCTCCAAAATCAGAGTGGCATTGAAACGGGTTGAAATTGCCAAATTAGTCCAAAAACGGCATTAAATGTGGGCAAATTATATGTAAACAGTAGTCGAACTGCATAGGTAGCCTGTACCAAAACCAGGACTGTCATGTCTGCTCCAAAATCAAATTTTCTTTTTTTTTACATAGACTACGTCTTACGGGAAGATACTGGGGGTAAATCGTAAATCTAAAATTGCGACCATCACGAAAAGGTGTAAGTTTTCGAACGCTTATAACTTGTTCATTTATAGATGTAATAAAACTCCAAAAACACCAATCGATAGAAAATAACTCTCACAATCTGCTACAATAATTTTTTTGCAATTTTCCCAAAAAAAATTGTTGACACATCTACAAAAAAAGTGATATTTTTTTCTCTATTTCAATGAAATAAACGTTCTCCCAACATCAAGTCGTCATAATCGAGTACCATTTGGTTGCGCATCGTTTTGCTTGATCCTGTCAAACTATATAAGAACTTTGCTGTCATTCCTCCGCTCATTTTGTTGCTCAACTGTTGAGTTTTTCAGTCCGTATTTTCGCTCGAGTTCTCATTTCGATTTTTTTTTCGTTGTGTTGTCGCGTTGCGCCATGGAAGTGTCGCCACCTTCTCGCGTTCTGGCAAGTTTACTTGAACTTGCAAACACGAAACAAATGGTGCGTAAACGTGCCAATGAGTCAGCAGTGCCAGTGGGCCCTTCAAATGTGCTAATCAAGCCCAGTGCGTCGCAGGATGAATCCGGAAAACGGGTACTGCAAGCCAACCAGTATGCAGTCCTCCCGGAATAAAATGGCAATGGTGACGCCGTTACCATTGCTAAAAAAGAGGGGATTCCCCCGCTTTTCACACCAGTGAAGGATGTTGCCAAGCTGGGTGCTGAACTGGCAAAACACAAGCTGCTGCCTCTTTTCAAGCTTTGCAGCATCGGTACCAAACTCATGTGCTCCAGCCTGGAGGAGTACAAACAAATAGGATATTTCCTGAAGGACAACACGCATGATCTGCCATCGAGCAGGCCACTGAAGGTGGTTTTGCGTGGAGTACCGTCGTTCGAGGCGGCTGCGGTGAATTCCGAGCTGGAGCGGCTTGGGCTCAAATCTGAGGCCGTGTACCAGACGAACCGGCGTTCCAACAACAAATCCAGCTTCCGTGACCAGTTGTTCTTGGTGCACTTCACGAAGGGATGCACCAGTCTTGCGGCTCTTAGATCCAAAATCCGGGATCTGTTTCAGGTCATCATCAGTTGGGGGCATTACAAACCCCAACATCGTGATGTTACGCAGTGTATGAACTGCCTCTCCTATGGCCATGGCACCAAAAACTGCCATATGAAGACAAACTGCGGCAAGTGTAGTGGAACTCACTCAACTGCGTCCTGTGAGCGAGTTGATGACATCGAGCCAACGTGTGTCAACTGCGGTGGAAACCACCAAGCCTCATTAATATCCGTCGGAAGGCTACAATCAACAACCAGCTCGATCATCTCCGTAATCATCGTTCGCCTCCTGTACTCACGGAGGTCCAGTACCTAGCTCTCCAGCCCCGTCGACATGTTTCGAACCTTGCTCCGCTTCCGCTCAACAGCCAACAAGCCAATCCTACGAGTATCCAAATGGTTCTCAACAGTCGGACAGTTCAGCATCGTCTCGCTGCTGCTGCGGCCCAGCCAATTCCAGGTTCATCCACCGCCCCTGGTTTATAATACGCTGGTGCAGTCTCAGGTGAACCTGTCGACGATTGTCCGTTCACCTCGGAGGAACTTGTGACGCTCGTAGCCGAGGTCATCATCATCATGCGTACATGCAAGACTCGATCTGAACAGCTACATGCTGCCCTGTCCCTTGTCACTAAGTATGGACCGTGAAGCCATCAAGATCGTAAATTGGAATGCTTGCTCCTTGAAGAGCAAAAACATCGAGTTTGTTGACTTTCTCAACGAACGGCACATCGACATAGCCGTCATCACCGAGACTCACTTGAAGCCCGAGCTGAACGTCTTCCTTCCCGACTTTTGGCTCGTAAGAACATCAGCTGCCGGCTACTACCAAGCTTCCAACTGAATATTATCGAAACCATCAGAGTTGATGTGAGCACATCGCTTGGTTCAATCACCATAATCGCGCACCATCAAACCAGCATTAGGGACGGCTCGGCCGCAGACCTCCGAAGAGACATCATCAAGCTAACACGACGGCGGCAAAATTTCATCATCGCCAAGCATCAAACCTAGGGCAATAGTCGGCGAAACCAGAACGGCACAATCTTATACAACGATCTGTAGGAAACCCACTACAACATCCTGTTTCCGAACACTCCCACCCGGTTGAGTTGATCCGGAGCTCATGCAACCATCGACATCTTCATCAGTAACATTGGCGAAAACATCTCGCAACCTATCGCTTATAAGGAACCGAGCTCGAACCACAATCCGGTGGTGACCGAAGTAGGTTCCTTGGCCAATAGGTTTCAAGTTTCCCGGCAAAATTACCATCGTGTCAACTGGCAGCAGTGCCAGCGCTGTGTGGACACAGCAATCGACTACGACGTCCTACCGGAGTCGTTCGAAGATATCGATCGGTGTCTGCAAACCATCGAAGAGGCGATATCCCGTGCCAGGGAGCAATACGTCACTAAAGTCACTTTTTCTTGTAATAAATCACTTTTTTCAGCGTGAATTTATTTCAAGATTGATTATTCTTTGCTTTGGGCGTTTAATCGTCTTTCTCTATCTACAGGGCGCCTATTCATTTTTATAAATAAAATTATCTGATTTTTCCAGGTTTTCCAGTATTTTAACGAATAAATTCCAGGTTTATAATAAAAAAGCTAAATTTTAAAATGCGTTAAAAATATTCTTTTTTTTTGCTAAAAGAAAAACGACAGCAATTTACCCAAACGGCTTTTAAAACGTTGTTGCGAGAATTTATTATTCGGATTTCGTTGAAGCTACTCGTCTTTGCGATGAGATCAGCTCAAAGCTGTAAATGTTTATTATTTAGGAACATTTTAGGTTAATTTAGTTTAATTTACTTACAATTAGTCTCCTATTAAGTATTTCACAAAATATTTCTCAGCAACAAATTCAATATACTATTAAGTTTCGATTTGTAATTAATTTAATAATTAGGATTTAATTAGGTATGAGAAAATATAATTTAATTCACTTTATCAATTTCGTTCACTACAACAATGATGACAAATCGTTTTCTGATTGCTTACTTCTAATTGACAACCCATGTCCTACCACCGTTGAGTTGACAGTTAACTCTTCCACACACAAACTCTCATGTCGATTCGAGGGACTGTCCAGTGGCAACATTCTCCCCCTCGTGACGCCCGGAATCCGTTTCGGCGTCACCATCAGGAACTACATCCAAAACCGCAAGTTTGCAAACCGGTCTCCTCAATACGCCGCTAAATGCCCAAGTAACCACAGACACGTTATTTCGCCTTTTTGGCTATATACGGGCCTCATCAGAACTTAAAAACACTGCTATAGCCGTTGTTCAGCTGTATACAGCCAAAAAGGCGAAATAACGTGTCTATGGTTACTTGGGTGTCTCTACGTCGGCTCGACGTGCTACTCCATCTTTGCCCGGATATGTACGGATCACACGGCCTCGTGTCCACTGGCTACGAACTCCTTCGTCTGCTATTACTACTATCGCTCCTTCCCTGACTGGTGCCACGTCTTGAAACCACTTGGTTCTACGGGAAATGATTGGTAAGTACTCAATAATCCAACGCCGCCAAAACGCATCCAGCATATGTTGCAGTAACTTCCAACTGTCCAATAGAGCTTTTCTTTCATCCACGGAAGCTTTGACCGGCTGTCGAACTCCGCTCGAACTTAGCATCAAAAAGTGATTCGGAGTCAACGACTCCTGTTCTTCATTGCTCAGCGGCAATTGAATTGATCATGTGTTCTGCTTCGTCTAACAGCGTCATGAAGGATTCATCGTCTAGCTTGCGTAACGTTGGCAATGATCCCAGCGCAGTCTTTACAGATCGTACCATCCGTTCCCAACAACCACCCATGTGAGGGGTAGAGGGAGGGTTGAAACGCCATTTGGTGTTCGTGTCCGTAAAAGCGCTGCTCGTCGCGATGTTGATTTCTCGCAACTCAATTTCCAGCTCCCTGCTAGCACCAACGAAATTGGTGCCGTTGTCCGTATACACTTCTTGCGGTGCTCCTCTTCTGGCGATAAACCGTCGAATGGCTTTCTTGCATGAATCAGCTGTCAAACTGAAGACTATCTCCAGATGTAATGCACGCACGGTAAGGCACGTAAAGACAGCTACCCAGCGCTTGACGGAACTTCGTCCGACCTTAACGAAGTAGGGGCCGAAATAATCGATTCCTACAAACGTGAACGGTCGTAGGAACGGCGTTATTCGGATCCGAGGCAATTGACCCATCTTTGGTGCATCGGGTTTCGCTTTATACACGCGGCACCACTGGTACCGAAGTGATGCAGAGCGTACTAGAGTTCTGAGTTTTGCAATATAATGTCTCTGACGCACTTCATTGACAATCGTTTCATTGTTAGCATGACGAAATTTACGGTGATACCAATCCAGTAATAGGTTGGTAATCCGATGACCCCGCGGTAGAATGATAGGGTATCTGGTATCGTACGGGACGTAGTCTGCTGCTGCGATACGGCTATCCACGCGTAGAACTCCGTGCTCGTCGAGTAGAGGAGGTAGCTTCGCTATAGAACTGCTTCTATCCAACGCCTTCTGCTGTTCTCGCTTCAATTGACTGTTATGTTTAAGAGTAGCTACCTCGTCCAGATAGCACTCCGATTGTGCAAGTCGCCACAGACTCCGTTCTGCTTTCTGCAATTCTTCACTGCTTAACTCTTCTGCACCTTCGCACTGTGTATTTCCAGCTCGTCGCAAACTTTTCTCTTGGAAGCGGTAAACGTATGCTACGCTTCGCAACAGACGCTCGTATTTGGAAAATCTTTCCACCTCAATGATCGGAACTGTTAGAAAGTGACTGCATATGTATGCCGATCGTAATTCTTCCGTTGTTTCTTCCGGTACCTCGAATCCGCTGCTCGGCCACTCACTCTTCTTTTCGTAGAGAAACGCAGGACCTCGCATCCACCTACTATCTGGCGTACAGTTCGGGCCTTTTCCCCACTTTGTAGCTTCATCTGCAACATTGATTTTCGTTCCCAGCCATCGCCATTCCTCAATCCTTGTATGGTTAAAATTTCGTTGACTCGGAAGGCAACATATGGCCGATACCGACGAGTGTCCGATCTGATCCACACAGCAAAAAATTAATTTTGATATCACATCAAAGTGGATGCACTTCAATCGTGTCGAAAATATAGTGTAATATTACTTGCCAAAAAGGACAAAATTATCATCAATATAGTGCATGAACTGACATTACGCTGCTTTTACTGCATTTGTTTATTTTTGTGGCTATAAAAATTACATGAGATTTTCGACATGATTGAAGTGCATCCTCATGGATGTAATATTAAAATTTATTTTTTGCTGTGCACGAGATAATCGTACTAGAGTCACTCCAAAAATGTGTGCGCTTGACTTGGATTGAATGACCTTCTTCAATCGTTTTTCGAAGACGCGCCCCGAGAACCACCGCCTGCAATTCCAAGCGCGGGATTGATAGTGGAGCAACTTTAGTTTTTGAAGCAACTAGAGCACATCGTATCTGTCCACGATCCTGAACACGGAAGTAAGCCACGGCCGAGTATGCTTGTGCACTGCCATCGACGAATATGTGCAATTCCAGGGAATCATAACAGTTAACATCGTACCCCGAGAAGTAGCAACGAGGAATTCTCACGTTGTTCAATTCTTGCAGGGCCTGAAGCCAGAGTTTCCATGCCTTGAAAATATTCTCCGGTATTTGCTCATCCCAATCCACGTTAGCTCTCCAGACTTCTTGTATGCGGATCTTCCCTTGAATAATCAGCGAACCTACCAGCCCCAACGGATCGTAGATTTTCATGACAAAGCTCAGCATCATTCGTTTGGTTGGTGCAATCACGCCTTCCACTAATTCTTCAAGATCTCCTTGCAGGCTAAGCGAAAAGCAGAACACATCTTCCCACGGCAGCCAAGATATCCCAAGTAGTCGCTCAAATCCACTCTGGTTGTTCATCGTGAGGTTCTTGACAGTAGCTGGGTTAGCTTCTCCTATAGCCTCTAGTACTTTGGGTCTATTTGACACCCAGTTACGAATGTGGAAACCTGCCTTCCGATGGACCTCCGCCACTTCCAGAGCCAACTCAATCGCTTCTTCCTCCGTGTTGACGCTGTCCAAGTAATCATCGACATAGTGTCTATTCTTGATTGCTGCCGCCGCTCTTGGATGGTCTTGCTCGTTTTCCACTGCATTCAGATTTTTGACATGCTGCGATTGAGCTGGAGAACAAGTCTCTCCGAAGATCGCCACGTCAGATACCATAGTAGTCATAGGTTGAGATGGCGAGTTGCGGAACACGAACAATAGTGCACTTCGGTCCTTTCTTCTGATTCCGACCTGCAAGAACATTTCTTGGATATCGCCAGAGAATGCCACTTCCCGTTCACGAAACTTAAACATAACATACAGCTGCGGAGTCAGCAAATCAGGACCTTTCAACAACATCGTGTTTAAAGAGATTCCGTCTACCTTAGCCGCTGCGTCCCATATTACCCTCACCTTTCCCTGTTTATTAGGGTTCAGAACCACTCCAAGGGGAAGGTACCAAGTGCGGTGTGGGTCGAATTTTGTAATTTCTTCTTCCGTTACCGCATGGATGTAACCTTTTGCCTGGTAATCCGCTATTTGTACGCTGTCGTAGAGTTGCGGATCCTTCTCAAGACGCTTCTCGAGACATTTCAGACGACGTTCAGCCATCGGCCTGCTATTCGGAAATTTGATGGAGCTTTGTTTCCACAAGAGTCCAGTCTCGTAGGTACTTCCCGCTAGTTGTTCTTACCGTCGTCTCTTCGAGGATTCGACGAGCTCGTTGATCTTCACTTCCTTCCAAAATCGGGGCCACTGAAACCTCTAGACTTTCCACAGAGAAAAATTCACGTACGTATTCGTGTAGATCGAGCTCCGCTGGTTTCACGCACATGTGCATCTGCCGGTGTTGGAATTGATGAGCTCCTCCTCGCAGACTACCGCAGACTACCCATCCGATACGAGTTTTTGAAGCGATTGGTTCTTATTCCTCTCCTTCTCGAACTTTGGACGCGGTCAGGAGGTGAGCGTTGTTTAGCCCAATCAGCAAACCAGGAACGCCCCTCTGGAAACTCTTGACTGGCAAGTTTCGAAAATGCTTGTACTGCTTTAGCATGCTAGCAAAATCCAACGATAGCTCTGGTAGCCCCAAGTTCTCGACGGTGTAGACTTCCGACACCAGCTTTACCAGTTGTGTAGTGGCAATCTTTTTGTTTATTCCGCTAGTCCACTGGATACACAAGGATTGCATTTTACCATCGGCTCCAAGTTCATCTGCTATTGCCTTTTTCTACTAGGGTGACCGATGATCCATCGTCCAGAAATGCATAGGTATCAACGAAACCATTATTCCCGTATAACGTCACCGGAAGTATCTTGAACAACGTCGACGAAACAGGCTGACGATGGATGGTTACAGTAGCGTTGTAGAAGTTGATGATGGCGCTTTTCGCAACCGTTGACGCCGCAAACTTCACCTTCACAAGGCCAGCGAGTGTGCGAAACGAGGCATCTGCGGCACAGCTTGTTCTCTTTCACCACCTTCCAACGTTCGTCCAACGAAAGCTTTTTGAAAGATGTACAGTTTGCTACAATGTGGTCCTTTGATTTACAAGTCGAGCAGCATTTACCTCCTTCGTTTTCTTTGCCTTTGCTGTTCGTTGGTAGCTCCCGCCGTTCACTCTTGGGTTGATTACTGGACGACCCCGAATTTCTACGGTCATAGGTAGCGTGTGTATTCACATATGCCTTATCATTCGGTCTCAGTTTCTCCTCCTTTGGATTTCTTGCTGTCATACATTGGCTTGTAACACCACTAGTAGTAGATGTAACTTTTCCCATGTACTCACCAAAAGCGTTCAAATCGACAACGGGTAAATTCTCTTGATAGAGTGCCCAGCTAAATTTTATTGTTGCTAGCAGCTTATCAACGAGCTCCTGAAGAAGGATAGAGTTGGAAAGGTGGTTATCCATGCCAACAGCCTTTAGATGTCCGCATAAATTTTGGACAACTAACCCAAACTGGACTAGTGTTTGCAGTCTTTCCGCTTTTGGCGCTGGAGTCGCTCGCACTTTGGGTACCATGTTATGTACGATATGTTCAGGCCTCCCGTACAAGGTATGTAGTGTGGAAAGAATTTGTGGCATGGTCGACGGATGAAGAAGGAAACTACTAACTGACTCCTTTGCCGCACCTTTGAGGGAACGTTGCAAGCGTAGTAGATTTTCCGAGTCTGAGTAGCCACAAACTTCGTTGGAGTGCTTGTAGCTACTTATGAAGAGTGGCCAGTCAATTGGATCCCCAGAGAAAACCGGAAGCTCTTTTGGAATAACATGCCTGGCAGCTAGCTGATGATGTGTTGGACCGTATTGCACTGGTGGGAGCTGATTATGATGGAAAGGGTGAAACTCCGGAGGGCGGTACGGATTGAACTGTGACTGACCCTGTGGTCCTACGTAAGAAGGCCCTAACGGATTGAGCTGTGGTTGACCCTGTGTTTATCAATTTCGTTCACTACAACAATGATGACAAATCGTTTTCGTACTTCTAATTGACAACCCATGTCCTACCACCGTTGAGTTGACAGTTAACTCTTCCACACACAAACTCTCATGTCGATTCGAGGGACTGTCCAGTGGCAACAAACGTGTTAATCAGTTTTAAAGAAACAGCTTTACAATCAAATCCATTGAATAATGAAGTTTATCACTTACTTAATTTCATACTTGATAAAGTTAAAAAAAAACCTACCAATTTAAATAAGTCCAAGATCTAAAATTATTCAATATCTTGAAGTTTCGTATTCCATGTAAAAGTTCAAGATATTGAAAATTTTCAAAGTGCCAAAATCAAGGATAAAAATAAATGATTTATTTCAAGTTCGTAATTGTAGGAACTTTGGAGAGAAGTTCTAAGTAATGAAAAGAAATGCTGAGAATTTCAGTGAAGCTCCATAAACAAATTGCGGGAACATAAGGGAAGTTAATACGCTGAAAATATGGGGAACTTACTGGAAGCTTTAAGAACCTCAAAGCGGTTCTTTAAGCATCCGAAAATTTTCGGGAACTTTTATAAAGAACTTCACAGGTGTTAAACGAACTTGAGAAATATAGATAACATGGGGGGTATTGTGCAAATTTTTAAGAAGTTCTAAATACCTTAGAAAAGCTAGATCGAGAGATTTTCGGGGCATTCCTGATCTTATGAGCAGTTTTCGTAGCTTAAGTCCAGACTTTTGGAGCAGTTTAAATATCTAAAATCGTAAATTTAGAAAAAATTCGGGAATGTTCCATGATATGCTGAAAAATAAATCGAGAACCCTTAAGATGTTCCGAGAATTTCAGTGAAGTACCAACACCTTCAGAGAATTTATGAAAACTTCAGAAATATTTCAGAAACTTCACAGAAGTCCAGAGAATTTCAGGGAAATGTAAAGGTCTTTACGGGAATTCTATTAATTTTCGAGCAGAACCGAGATCTTCAATAGAACTGAAAGCTGTATGGAAGCTTCGAGAACATCAAGACAAGTCAGAGAATCAAAGGGAAGTTTAAATAATTTCAAAGAAATATTAAAAACCTTAAAAAAAGTTAAAGTTTCGAGAAACTCACTGAATTTCCGGAAACATCAGCAAAGCTCCGAGAGAATTCCGAGAAAAATGGAACGTGATACATATTATATGAACGTCTGGAAAACGCGGGAGTATTTTAAGGGTGTTATATTATGGACATTTCAAGAGTTTAAAAAATTGCGAAAATTTAGCTAAGTTGATTAGAGAACATAAACGAAGTTCCATTAATAAAAAAAATGCGAAAACTTTTAGCAAGCAGCGATATATTCAAGAAATTCCAGAGAACTAAATTTAGATGTTTTTAAAGAGTTTCATGATATTCAGTAAATTTCCGAGTTCAAGGACGATCAGATTGCTTCAGAATAATCCCAATAAATTAAGCAAATTTGCAGCGACTTCAAGGAGTTCCGTGGAATTATAGGGTATTTCAAAAATTCTATGATATGACGTTTTCAAGAAGCGTCAGGGAATTATGAATATATATCAGAAAATTTGCTGGAGTACTAAACACATTTAGAGAACTCCAAAACAGCATAGATAAGTTCAGGGAAAATTAGTGAGTGTTTATAATGGTTATAATACTTAAGGAAAATTGTCGAAACTTCAAAGCAAATTGATTAATTTCAGTTATGTTTCGGGTTCTTAAAAAATACTGATAAATTCAAGGTAGTCTAGAGAGCTTTGAAGAAAGTCAGCAATCGTTTAGGCACCAGGAAAGTCTAGACTATTGAATAAGTTTTAAATTAGTGTCGATAATTTAAGGGACCTTTTATGAACTTCAGAAAAACCGTTCTAATTCGATGAAAATTGCGTGAGCACATAAGTTCTGGAAATTTAGAAAAAACATCGGAAACTTCACAGAAGGACAGTGGTCTTCAGAAACATTACTTCATAAAAATCTATGGAGTTTAAGATGAGATCCGCGAACTTCAGGAAATTTTATGAACATTAGAAAAATTCGGAAGTTTAGTAAGCTCCGAAAAATGGCGGAAGTTCAGGGGGAGGTCAGTTCCATTAGTTTCAGAAAATTATTGGGGAATTTACAGCAGTTCCCAGATTTTCAGATAACTTCAGAGACGTTATTTGAGGTCTTCGCTTATGCTGCTCTTATGTGCAGAAGCTCACTGTAGTTTAAACATTTTTAAGAAGATTCAATTAAATTCATCGCAGTACAACAAGCTTCATGAGAACTGCAAAAACTGTAGAGAAGTTTTGAGAATTTCAAAAAAGAACAGAAAACCTCAGAGCAGTTCCGTCAACATTAGAGAAGTCCCATCAATTTCAAAGAAGTTTAGAGAACTTCAGTGAATTGTTAAGCCTTTAAAGGAGATCCATGATCGTCAGAACAATTGAGGAATCTTTAGGAAGTCCTATAAAGTTCAGAATATAAGGAAAAGTATTGTGACCATCAGGCTAGTTCCTCAAACTACAAAAGAACTTAAAGGCAGTTTCATTAACTTCAGAAAAAAAATTGAGAACTTTCTAGTTGTTCAGAAAACCTCATAATGGTTAATTCCATATTCAACGGAAATTTCCATAGAAATATTCCTCAAAATCACGACGAAGCTAGCCTCAGAATTAAATTTTCTTTTAGTTTTCCTCGGAATTACCTTGAAATTCTCCACAATTAGAAACCCTTTTGAAAGATTCTCAGAATTTTCGATGAATTCATTTCAGATTTCGTTTTGAATCTCACTCCTTCTCTTGGAATTCTACTCACACTCCTAAATATTAATGGGCATTTCTCTTCACAAATTCCTTAGATTTCTTCTCATAATTTGTTTGGCAAATTATTCTGAATTTATTTTCCAAATTCCATTTGAAGATGTTCTGGAGTTATGCTCACATTAAATTGTAATCTTCCTTTTAGTATTTTCAAAAGAAATCCAAGGACTTGACATAAAAAAAATATTTTAAGCCTTTGTATTTTTTTAAATTTTATTGTTACTGAAGTTAATCTATAAAGTTCAAAGTGTTAATGAAAATAACGAGAAAAGTTAAATGCTTGCATTTTAAAATTTATTATTTTCTTCAAAATATCCTTAGTAATAAATTTTTTAAATTCTGTGAGACTTCCAGGTATTTTAACGAAACAAAAAAAAAATCCTGAGGATTCCCGGTTTTCCAGATTTTTAAAGTTAGTAGACACCCTGACCAATACCGTGGGTTTGGTTATAAACTTTCTATTGAATCTTTCGCTTTAAATGTTCATATCGTACATAAGTGTTTATGAGATACTAATTGAATAGGTCTAAAACATCAAACATTTATTTTGTATACCATTATAACGACTACTTTTCTTCTCTTAAGTCACTTTTTAGTCACTATTTTCACAACTATAAGTCACTATTTGGCTACTTATTTATTCATCATGGTCACTAAAATCACAATTTCTGACAGCAGTGATCGCTACCAGCCCTGTACTCTGAACCTTGACAGCTCAACCAAAGATCTTATCAGGCTCCGTAACACCATTCGTAGGTAGTTCCAGCGTTCTGGGTTGCCCCACTTGAAGACCAATGTCAATAGGCTAACCAAAATTATCCAGGCCAGGATGGTGGAACTCAGAAATAAAGATTTTGCCAACAAGATTCGCTCTCTCCCAGATTGAAATTTCAACAACGGAGTGAAAAGTTATTAACAAAAGAGCAGTTGGTGCGTACAACTATGCATGCCATTAATGATGACAGAAGCGCTCTTTTATAACTATCCAGGTTCAAGAAGAACGATGTGCAACCAAGTGGTACTCAGGGTACTGGGCTTGGGAAAAACGTATATTTCATGAAAGCAGTGATAACAACATCACTTTTTTTAACCTTTAAAAAAAAATTAGAAAAATTTGAAAACTACTTAACTCAGCAGATTTGTAGAGTTATTTCCTATCAATTTGTGTATTTGGATATTCATTTCATCTACAAACGGCAATGTTATTAGCGTTCAAACCCTAACACCTTTTCGTGACGATCGCAATTTTATGATTTTCGATTTTCACCCTGTACCCTGTACCTTCCCGTAAGACGTAGTCTGTGTTAATAAAAGTTGATGTTTCATACAAAAATAAAAGTAGAAACAGACACACAAAATACCAGGCTTCATGGGGTAAACAATCAAATGAAATCTGTGTAGCAACGGTTGAGCAAACTAGAGCTAAATCATTAAGAACTTTATGAGTAAAATGCGAGGAATACAAACTTTATACCCCGTTCACATTACAGCCTATATCACGTAATATAGGCTGTCTTGCAATGAGCACTCATAAATAGGATTTCCAGTGAAAACTAGATGTATGAGTGCTCCTTGCAAGACAGCGTATATCACGCAATGTATGCTGTAATGTGAACGGGGTATTAGAGTGGGCTCTTCTTCTTCTTCTTCTTCTTCTTCTTCGCATTTCAAGCTTATTGCATATCGCATATTAGCTTATTGCGTGCTCTCAACTTATAGCGAATTCGTTTATTATCGGGGTTAACACCAGTTCCAACCCAGTGCGAAACCGAACTTTTTGTCAGTGTGAACCTCAACCTGAGCTAGGTTTTAAAAACAAACGAGCAAACTGACGTTTGTCAGAAAACAAGCAGACCCAATCTTGATACCCGATCCAGGTTGGAACTGAATAATAAACGAATTCGCTATTAGTGTTCTAGATGCACTTCCACAGTTATTAATTGAGAGCTTTCGATGCCTGTACCATTTTTGCATTGGTATAATTGTGTGGCAAGTTTAATCATACTTCTATGCCCAGGGAAGTCGAGAAATTTTCGAACCCGAAAAAATCCTAGACCGGATCGGGAATTGAACCCAGCCACCTCCAGCATGGTCTTGCTTTGTAGCTGCGCCTTTACCGACTGAGCTAAGGGAGATTCCAATGGGATGCCCCTAGCGATTTTCCAAATGATATGCGAGTACCAGCAGTTTAAGTTGCGGTTGGGCAAAGAGGGTCAAAGTAGCTTATGCCTTTCTTTGTGTGCGCCATCAAACATCAACAATCCCTCTGCTGATAGACACTCGAGGTGCCAAAAGGATCAGCTGGTTTGTGGCAATCATTGTGCTTCTAGTCATTCTCATAGCTCTGGCAGTTTTAGCTTCTGTCGGTTTGAAATCAAGCTTGCTCTCCAGTTCTGAAAGCCAAAGGTAATCTCTTAATTTTGCAGCGTAAATATTGGGCTAATGCTCAATGGAAACCAAACATTTCAGCCGGAAGCATGTGCAAATATGAGAAACAGTGTTTACTTATCACAACGGGAGTGCTGGCCATCGTCATCGCGGTGCTGATTGTCCTGTCAACCGTCCTAGCCAGCGAAGGCGACAAAAGCTTTGTTGCAGCTCGATGAAGCACACATTCGGTGGAAACATTGTACCCACGCATCTATAATTTGCAAATTTCGACTAATGAAGTGTTAAATTTCTCTCTCATTATTATTTCGTTGTGGGGTTATGAGGAAAAATTGGAAACCACATAAGCCACATTGGAACAGCCGGATATGTCCCTATGTACTCAATTATGCGTAATGTTTCGAAACATTGAATAATGACATAATTAGCTGCGTACTGAGTTTTGGACACGGAATGAGTGAAATGTCCATCATCGGCGGACAATGTTTGGATGTTGGTCTGGCTGTCGCAAAATGATCCTCATATCGGAAGTAGACCCAGTGTTGCCAGAATCGGTTATCTGTTGTTCATGCTGTTCGGAAGGAATAGTTTCGAAATATTTCCACCCCATGATGGGGATGCTTTGTCGAAGATTACGGGCACATCACCTGTGTGACAGCGAGAGGCAGCGGATTCCTAATTGAAACGTAATTAGTAGCTAAATTATTCGCACTCCACACCGTCTGCTGGACGTCGGTCGGTTGATTATTCTGTTCAAAATTCCAGAATGCCAATTTCCCATGACATTTGTGTACATTCCTACATATGCAGACGTTGCCGAGTGATGATGTGTGCTTTCACGAGCCATTTGATCGGTTCATTTATTCATTTTCAACATCCAATACGCACGAAATGGATTGTGGCTTCGACGGCAGAAGGTTGCTGATGAGTGTGCACCAGTTCTGCCTACATTGTGTCAGCCCTCATCATCGACAGAATAAATGTAACCGCATTCGATTCTAATTTACTCGCTAATTGCGTTGTCTGATTCTGGGATGGTCATCAGGTGGCTTGTTTGCGGTGCTGGAATTGATATTTTTTATTTTTAAGCATATTCTATCCGGTGGACAGATTATTTTCGATCCCCAAGTGAGGTCGAGAAAATTTCCAACCCGAAAAATCCCCGACCGGGAGCCGAACCCGTGGTCTTCAGCATGATTGATTACTCGTCCAACGGGAAGCCTCAAATGAAAATGCATCGCGTTGAAATAAACGATACTATCTGCATAAACTTTTCCTCTCGTGCATCATTCACAAGGCCTCATAAAGCACACCATAAAGTGCAGTTTATTTCGTCGGTAGTTTGGATAGTGCATCATCGCGCGACAAGTGCTTTCATGACTCACTTTACGTGAAAATTATCCACGTTATTGCACTCGAATGGCGATCATTATGATTATTATCGCGCTGCCATCATCCGTGCCTTGTAGGACTGTAGGAGCTCAGCTTGCAGTCAATTGATGGTGAACCACTTTCATTAGAATGATTATGTTTTATACAATGTGATGCCGGCACTTCAAATTAAATGCAAATTTAAAATGAGCTAACTTTTGTTGGCATGATTCAGCCAGGAGGAATTTTTAATCAATAAACTGTAGAAACAACATTCAGGGTGGCCACTGAATTTAAGAAATTAAACTCTTGGTTTTTTTTGGGAGCCCACCATATTTTCTCCGTTTTCATGTAAACAGCTAAACATGGTAAGAAATGGAGTACCGGCATGATTGATTTCAGCAATTGATGCCACTAGAAAAAAATTGCATTTTTTTAAAAGCTCAATACTGAGAAATAAAATAAAATGTTCCCGAATTTTGGATTTTTTTTTGGGATTCAACATCGCAATGCATTGTCAAAAAATGCACACAAATTATGTCCGTAATTTTCTTTACGATTATTGACACATTAACACTATTATGTCATTCGTGACTTGTTTAGAGAAGAAATTTGAATTCGTGACCTTGAGAGTGAGAGACATGGATGCTAACCACTTCAGCGGGCCCGTTCCCGTATCTAATAAAGTCCGATTCAAAGTAAATTTGGTGGCATTCAAGTGATCATTACTCTAGAATTAAACCACATACATGGTTGATCAAAACGCAAAACAAAAGGGTATTTATTCAGCTTTCATACGATATGTAACAAGTTATTACATTTCACCGTTTCGAATGAACTGTCGCACTTTACTTGTCATCGATGCCATCATGATCTGCACAGTCGCTGGTGACACTGTACCGGTGAACTTATTCCACTTTAAACGCATT
This sequence comes from Ochlerotatus camptorhynchus, assembly GCF_037179485.1. Taxonomy (NCBI): domain Eukaryota; kingdom Metazoa; phylum Arthropoda; class Insecta; order Diptera; family Culicidae; genus Ochlerotatus; species Ochlerotatus camptorhynchus. The sequence goes on along the minus strand of NW_027041312.1, from coordinate 116,612 downwards.
TGTTGTGCATTTGTCACTTCTTTACCGCATACTCGAAGTTTTCGCTTGACAATTTCCCAATATTTTTCGATCGGTCTGAACTCAGGGCAATTCGGAGGATTAATCTCTTTGGCGACGAAATCAACATTGTTTTCAGCATACCATTCTAATACCTCCTTAGAGTAATGGCAGCTGGCTAGATCCGGCCAAAACATAACGTTGGTCTTGTGTTGCCGAATGAAGGGTAAGATCCGCTTTTTCATACACTCTTTAATGTAAACCTTCGAGGTCATTGTGTGAGATGTGATGAAAACCTTGGTTTTAGGGTCACATTCCTTGCCAAATAATTAGTTTCCCGGAAAACTTATCAGCAAAACCAAATTTATACCTGAAAAGGACATCCCCACGACCAGTTACCAGGTAACATTTTGACATATGTTTCGTCATCCATTAAAATACAGCCATCAAATTTCGTCAAAACTCGTTCCTATAGTAATCGTGCTCACTTTTTGGCCACTAAATTTTGTTTCAGGGAGCGATTTGGATGTTTACTGGCACAAAAAGACTTATATCCTTCTCTTGAAAGGATGTTACGCACGGTGGAAAAGTTTCCTTATCACGTATGGAGACACCTGGGTTGCTTTTCACGTACCTCAACACCTTTCTCCTCAGCACTTTGTCCCTAGTGCCACTTTTATGATAGATGCGCTGTGCTCTATCCACACTCAGAGTATCCTTGTAACGTTTGATTACAAGACTCACCGTTGACTTTGGGAATTTTAACACTTTTGCTATTTTTGAGGCAGACCACGAAGGGTTCTCTAGATGTTTGTGCACAATTAATTTTCTTTTCTCAAGCTCCATGATCCGTAATTTCGGGATGCGTCGATCAATAGAGAAAAACTTTTCACCAATTTTTTCGTCAGTGAAACATCAACAAATGTCTGTGAAATGGTTTTTGTTCGAACCACCAGGGGCGCGGTGGTGTATTAAATCGTGCGTCCAGATTTACTTTGAATCGAGCTTTAGAATTGTGAGGACAAGTTAAAGGTGTTTGACTAGAAATACCAGGTAATTTTCAGTATTTAAAGATTGTTAGAGCCACTTATTGTGACTTATAAGACACTTTTCGGCCCCGGAACCGCTAGGACCTGGAGAAGGACCTGCTTAAGCCCTAAGCTGCCGGTCTAAGCCTACGACAGCTCCCGGGGTGGGCACTCACGACCTCTGATAGTTCCGGGTCTCAAGGCGTACGGGCGTGGGAGAGTTTTCGGACAAGGGATCCTGTCAAACGCTACGGTCAACGGTTAAATTATTTATTTATTGATGGCAAACAAACCTGACTGGGCTTTGGTGGTGACGGGTAGCGATCGGGTGATGGTCGGGTGGCAGTAGGATGGCGTCCGGTAGGCGACCAGGTGGTGGCCGGGTGGTGTCCGGGTAGTGTCCGGGTAGTGACTGGATGGTCGCCGGTAGCAGCCGGATGACGCTCGTACGACGGCCGGGTATACTGCCGGATGAAGGCGAGTTCGGTCGGAGGAGGCGGCTGAGTGCGGCCGGATGAAGACCGAGTTGCGGCCGGGTTGGCGGCCGGAGGGAGGCGAGTTCGGTCGAGGGGACGACTGAGTGCGGCCGGATGAAGACCGAGTTACGACCAGGTGGCGTCCGGGTAGTGTCCGGGTAGTGACTGGATGGTCGCCGGTAGCAGCCGGATGACGCTCGTACGACGACCGGGTATACTGCCGGATGAAGACCGAGTTACGGCCAGGTGACCGGTTACTTACAGCAGCTGGAAGGCGTCCGGGCGGTGGCCGGGTGGCGGCTGAGTTGCAGCCCGTCGGTGGACGGATTATGACCGGGGTTCGATAGTACGATAGGTGTGGTGATCCCGCAAAAGTACGGCTTATCACTATGCACGTGGTTACTGATAGCCGGGTGATCGTCACTTTTTCCCACCGTTCGAGATTTCTCTCAAGCACTAGCAGTCTGCTCGCTGGACGACACACGAGCGCACGTCTTGCGACTTCGGTGGTTGGCTCTAAACTCCCCCAGCCTCCGTTATCTGCTCACTCTCCTCCATCGTGGGCTCCGTCACTCTCTCCAGGGAGAGTTTCCGCCCACACTCTCTTCGAGTTCAGTGGATATCGCCACCACCCACCTGCACTCATCGTTTAGCTGTTCGATCGTCTGACCACTTATGCCACCCAACAACGAATTCAAATTGACCGTTGCCGATTAAATAATCTCCCTAATATAAATACAGCTATATCCCGTGTACTAAACATATGAAAACAATGTTACCCGCCGGTAACAGACTGCAAAAGTAGTTGTGACGAGAGCTTATGGAGATTATGAGTAGATTTTCAGGGAATTCCAAAGGAAAATTGGAATTAATTTCAAGGAGCATTTCATATGGAATTTAGACGAGCATTCAAAGTAAATCAAATCTACGGCAAATTTAATGATAATGCTTGGTTGCATCAAACGTTTCTGATATAACTTTCGTAATCCTTATATATGCCATAAAAACATTGTACTTTTCCCAAGGGGTATTCAACTCTGCGCACCTTAATTCGTGCCGAGAGATTAAGCTGCGCCTAACGCTGTGCCGAATGTCTCTATCAGGGTCAATCAAAGCATGCCTATCAAGGTGTCAATATTCCATGAGTTTAGCAACCCTGAAAGTTATGACTTGTGATTGTGGTTACATTCTCAATTTCTCTGATGGATCATGGCAAGCACTATCATTATAACGTTAGCGAAACTGGAAGCCACCAAACCTATAGGGTGTTTATCTAGATGTTCAAGCAAATTTAACGCATCCATAAAATTCTGTCTTGATGTCCTTTTAAACTGTTGATTCTGTTCGCACAGGATCACAATTTGACTGGATTTTGGACCTTACACTTTAATCTTCACCGTAGGAAATTACTAATTGCGGTTATTTGCAACGGGAACGGAATTTATTCTTCTTCAAAAAAAGGTCACAGGAATAATGATAAAAACATCTGTGTACGCGCGCAATTGGTGGATAACTAATTTATTGTCCCTATCAGCTGTTCACTCGTACCTACAATCTACTCGTGGAAAGGAGATTAGCTGATAAGAGACCTGATCGCTTTGTGTGAGAGAAGGTGAAGTACAATTTCGTGTGGAACATGTTTGGGGTAGGGTGCTTCTATTTATCACAGACAAACAGACGTAACTCTTCATTGTGTATCTTCGTTCATGCATTTAACGGTTGATTTGAATATTATCAGTTCCGCGAACTACTCGCCGCAGCGCTGGCATCGGATCACTTTGACGTTTCTATATATTCTATAGAAATTTTATGCAATATTGTTTACGAGTTAGCGAGCAAGCTTGTTTTCCGGGAGAAGCCAGATAGATGTCGTTACTGAAGTTATATGTTTTGAGATACTATGTTTTCAAGAACAAGTTTTTCAAAGAGTTACGTCTGTTTGTCTGTGTATTTATGTTCAAACAGATTCCTTACAGGTGTACAGGAGCAAAGGAGAAACCCAATCCATGATGGATGCAATTTCTGTCTATTAAATCCTCCCCGACTAAAGTAAACCCAGAACTTGAACGGGCGAGAGTTCATTACCAGCCTAGGAGTAACATCGTCGAATCAGTTTTGAATCATTTGATCGACTCTAAAGTGCGGGTCCTCAAAGATATCACCCAAGCCTATCGTATCGCTGATTATGATGCCTTCTACCACCTCCTAATTACACAACACCAACCGTTCGAGCCTCCCAAGCAATTGTGGTTCCTACTCCAATGTACCACCGATTAAAACTATCAAACATCTACCCCTTAGGATTTGTCATGCTTCGAAAATAGGATTAAGCAGAAGTGCTTTACCCGTCGCTTGCAAGCAGAGATACCAGATTTTTTTTTCAGAAGTCTTCGAAAAATGTCTGTGAATTTCAGGGCAATTCCCTAAGTTTCTCGGAACTCATTTAAAGGTTCAGAAATTTCCTTGAATTTATATGTCCTGATGATCTAAGAGCTTCCCTGAAGTTATCTAAATTCTCCTGAAACAAATGGAACTATCAGCGGCATCGGTGGTGTAGTGGTAAGCGTGATTACCTCTCACCCCAGCAGGCCTGGGTTCAATCCCAGTCGGCGCCGCCGGGATGTTCTGAGGCATAACATCTCTGGGTCCAGGTGTGGGAGCTGCCTTCCTGGCACGTCGGTAGCATTGGTGCTCAGCACGGAAAACAAGATCGACGGAAGAAAAAAAAAAAAGGAAAAAAAAAGATCGACACAAAACAGAAAAAAAAGTTCATTTGAGTTTTCTGGGCTTTTCCGAGTTCTCGAATTTGAACAGAAGTTAATGAAACTGTCTTTAATTTATTGGAGCCTTCCCCAAAGTCAAAACTATTCTGAAGTTCCAGAACTTCTGAAAAGTTCCTGAAGTTTTCCTGAAGCTAATAGATCCACAAAAAACTCTGGAGGCATTCGTGTAGTTCCGGGGAAATTGAAAAAAAAAAACTGGCGGAAGAAGACGGAAGAACCTTTCGAGCGAAGCCAGCAGAAGCTTTCCGGAATGGATCGGAAAATAGCTTACAGGGTAAGGTGGGCGGAAATTCCTAGGGAAAGCTAAAAGAAACTTCAAAGAGAAGATTAAAGTAATTTCAGGATGTTTAAAAATTAACGTTTTTATGGACCTATTTCCCACCGAATAAAAGTATTTCCCGATTTCCAGAAATGTCCAGAAGGAGCCATCAGCTGTTTCTCGACTCCTTGGTAACCAAAAACAATTCAGTGCGGACAGGCAGTAGTCGTTTTGATAATTAATATAAAAAATCGGTATAAATCGGTATTAAAACTCAAAAATCGGTATTCTGAGAAATCTTATCTGTATATCGGTATCAAGTTTGAAAATCGGTATATCTGGCAACACTGGTTGCAAGTAAACATAAACAATGCGCTCGGATGACAGATCTAGACGAACATGTGAAAATGGCCAATGAGTCAAATGACTCTAAACTTTAACCTTAAATTTAAAGCGGATATTTATCATGAATCGTAGCACCCACCAACACTAATTACACTTTCTAATAGAGCAAACCTACTAAACACAATTACAGCGGCATAGCGACATAGCGGTACTAAAATTGCGCTAACTGCTGTATCGCTACCGCCGAGGCTGCCGCTTTACCGCATTCCTACGATCAATGCATGCGCGCAAAATCTATTTATTTTTCCTCTTCCGCTGCATGTTGTACGTAAACAAACTGATCGTGGTCACGAAAACGGGATAATTTTCATTGCAGTTTGAGTTTGAGCGACTGATTTCATGCGCGGACTAATTTCGGATTGAGAAAAACACGCTAAACACCGTAATACAGCACATAATCAGACCGCTTGTATTAATAGATTTTTACATACTATTAATCATGGAGCTGTGCGACATCTTTGAAAAGTACACGTTTATCGGAAATTGTATAGTTTATCATGATTTTCGTATGGTTTTGTTGATGAGTAGAGTCGTTTCTTGTACTTTCAATCAATTGGAGATCTTCAAACTAGCTAATCGCCATGAATACATACGGTTATTTGAATAATCTCTGATTCAGCTGACATAGTGCAGAAATATGTGAGAGATTATCTGAATGAATAGTTGATCAGTAGAAAGGCTTCTGAATAATTGATTAATCTTGTAAAAATATCCAAGGGGCTTTGAAATTCTCCAAAGTTCACACAGTTCCAAAAAGTAGTGTAAATTTCTGTTCAATACGATACACATAAATGGAGCGTCACATATCATATACGTTTACATTATATATCATGTGAATTTTTGACACATTTCATACAATGTCGCAAATATTGTATACAAAAGGCCATCTTTGTAAACAACATTGTTTGCAAGTTGCGCGGTTGCGTGAAATGAAATACAAGTCTACGTGATTGAATGTTTACATCACAATTAAAATTCAGAACTTTTATCTGTGCAGTGATCGTACCTGAATTTGCATTAACTTCAAAAAAATTGGGAGCACTTTGAAGAAATACCATGAAACAGTGTGGAAATATCGAGTGCTCCCCAATAAAATTGTTATGGTTATTTTGCTTAACGACGTGTCCAGGGTATCATGCAAACCATATGTGGAATAGTTCTATGATTTGGGTTATCATTCGTCAAAGGTATTTTTTATGAGCGTTTCGCAGAAGAATTATGAATATTAGGAAAACTTCGAGAGCCTAAGGAAAGTTCCATGAATTTTAGGGAAGACCAGAGAACTCTAATATATTGAGAAGTTTCGAGATTTTTTTGGGAGTAACGATATTTTTAGAGAAGTCCCGAATATTTGGAAAGTTCAAAGATTTTCAACAGAATATTTAGACAACCAACGTACATTTAAGGAAAATGTTGAAAACTTCATCGAAGATCTAGAGTAGTTTCATGAGAACTTCAGAGTAGTTCTAACGAGAACTTAGTTCTGATGCGAACTTCAGAGTAGTTCTGAGGAGAACTTCAGAGTAGTTTTGAGGAGAAGTTCAAAGTAATTCTGGAGAGAGCTTCAGAGTAGTTTTGAGGATAAGTTCAAAGTAATTCTGAAGAGAGCTTCAGAGTAGTTCTGTGGAGAGTTATAGAGTAGTTAAACTCCCCGGAAGCATCCGGAACTTGGTCCTCAGTATTTAATATGGCCACCAATGATTTTATTTTTGAATTCTGATGTAGTGTGATGAGTCGAATGAGGGTGTTGGTGACTGACCACTTCCTCGGGGGTACGCAGAACATTTCCGGATGCGGCCAACATTTTTCTGACTGCTTACTTACTACCTTGGATGATTATTTGGTTCACGTTTTGAAGTTTCTGGTTAATTAAAAATTACAAAAAATACATCTTAAAATATTGAGCACTTCTCAGGTTGCCGCTCAACCGCACCGTGGTTTTCCAAAATGTTGCCGCAACGCGATCATTGTGAGTTGTCAAACGGATTTCAGTACATTGGAAAACATGCGCTTGCCGCTATGCCGCTATCATTGTGTTCAGCCCTTGAAGCGCTCGGATGACAGATCTAGATGAATATGCAGCGTTGCCGGAATGTTTTAAAGCTTATCGGTATCAAAGGTTTTAAAAATCGGTAGTTATCGGTATTTACTAAATTCATTAATTTTATATTTATGCCGTTTTGGAAAGCGAAAATTTTAACGTACAAAGAAAGAGGAAAGAAGCTCTCCTGGAGGAAATTTGAGGCAAGTTCTGAGAGAAGTCGGAAAAACATCCGTGGAACTTTCAAGCCATAAATTGAGAAACTTGGCGAAAATTTAAAGAAACTTTCAGAAAAAAAAAATGGATTTCACTTTCAAAGTTTCAGAAACCGGAAGTAAATTCCAGAAAAAGCCATTTCCAGGGGAAGCCAGAAGAAGCTCGGAAAACCTCCCAATAGAGGTAAAAAAAAAACTGGGCAAAATTCCAGAACTAGAAAGAAAGTTCTGGGAGAAGTTTAATTGAATTTCCGGGAGAAAACGGAAGGAACTTCCTGGAGACGCTGGCAGAAACTTCCTAAAGTAGATTGAAAAAAAAATCTGGAGGAAGTCGGAAGCCAGAGCGCTAACGGAACAGTCGAAAGAAACAAGGACATGATTCCAGAAGATAGAGCTCTTGGGGGATGTTCTAATGATCCAAAACAAATTCCAGATGGTCATAAAACATCCCTGAAGACCCCGCAATGCCCCTGAAGTTTTTGGAACAGTCCTGAAATATACTTAGGAATATTCCATATTTCCTCGGGCTGTTCTCTGATCATATTTGAAATACTTGGAGCTTCCCTCTAATAAACGGTAAACTTTGAAGGCCTCTAGACTTTCTTGAAGATTACGAAATTTCTTAAGCATTCACATAATTTTCTTGAATTTATTGTAACATCAGCATTGAAGTTCTCTGATCTTCCCGATTTATACAATTTTTAAAAGTTATCGACTCTGCCATTAATAAGTACGGAATTTCCCATAAAATGTTCTCACAATGTGCCAATGTTCATGTAACTTCCCTTACGTTTCTTAAATTTGCATGAGCCCCTCGGAACATTGCTGAAGTTTTCGGAAATTACCTGAGTTGCCGATTTCCTTGAAATTTATTGATCTGTCCTGATGTTCTCACAGCTTCCTAAAGATTTCTCAATTCCCCTGAAACTAATGAAACTGTCCTGAAAACCATGAAGTTTTCCAGAAGTTCTTTGGACTTGTGAAGTATTTTTTCCTCTTTTATTTGTCGATCTTGTTTTCCGTGCTGAGTACCAATGCTACCGACCGCAGAGAGGCAGCTCCCACACCTGGACCCTACCTATCGACCCATCAACTGATGAACTGGGGACCAACGACCAGCTAGTGAGGATCCGCAATCAAAACCTGGAAGCATCCCTGAAGTTCCGGGAAGGTTGAAAAAAAAAAACTGGCGGGAGAAGATGGGAGAATCATTAGAGCGAAGGGTGAAGAAGCTTCCAAGGGAAGTCGAAATAAGTTTCCGAGAGGAATCAAAAATTAATTTACGGTGTAAGGTGGAAGAAAATTCCAGGGGGAAAATGGTAGAAAATCCAGAAAGTTAAATAATGTTAAGTAAGTATTTCCCGAATCCCCCGGAATTACCTGAAAGAGCCATCGACTGTTTATCGATTCATGAGCATGAGCATGATTGACCGCCCACGGTTGCTACTCTGTTATTGCCAGACCAGCTGTAATTACACAGAGAACCAATAGACGATGCTTGGGACTAGCAATCATCCTCAATGTGTAAAAACTGGTGATCTGGAATTAGGAAATACCAGCGCCAGCCACGCCAGTCAAGAAAGGAATGGGTAGGAATGGGCTGACGTGACACTCGCTTTGATGGAAGCCGAGGAGTCCTTTGCACTTCCACGAGGAATCACAGTAAGGGGGTTGGGTTTGCAGCAGGGATCGTTTTGGTAAACGATAAACTGAATTGATGTCCTAACAATCATATAACGCGAAGGAGCTTGGGATTGAACGCACGGTCTTCTGCTCAGTAAGCAAAAACGTTTGCCACTAGGCAGACGAGCACCTTTTTAAACATCGAGTTGCTGTTATTACCATGTAGTCATGTTAACAAATCAAACGATTGACGAATCTTGAATGTGGATGGGCTTGACATTAGACTCATGATGTTCTGCTCCGTAAGCAAAACCGGTTGCTCTAAGGCCACCGAGCTCCTCATATCACATTATAGCGTTACTCAAGTTTTTATAACTATTCAAACCCGGCACCAACGACAACGAAATGTTTTACAACATATACGATAAACAAGCGATCTAGAGCGGTGCCGGTGGTGTAGTGGTAAGCGTGATTACCTCTCACCCCAGCAGGCCTGGGTTCAATCCCAGTCGGCGCCGCCGGGATGTTCTGAGGCATAACATCTCTGATCACGTCTTCCTTCGGAAGGGAAGTAAAGCCGTTGGTCCCCGGTTCATGAGTTGATGGGTCGATAGGTAGGGTCCAGGTGTGGGAGCTGCCTTCCTGGCGTCGGTAGCATTGGTGCTCAGCACGGAAAACAAGATCGACGGAAAACAAACCAAAGAAAAAAAAAAAAAAAACAAGCGATCTTACCATACATTTTTAATATGAAAGGACCTGGGACCGCGTTTTTCTGCTCAGTAAGCAAGCCACTGCAACCGACGATCTTTGAAATCCTAAAACTAAAAGCTACGAAAGAGTACGTAGGCCTTCATTAAGATCCACATTGACGCGATGTTCAATGTTTCGATTTTCTCTTTACGCATGGTTCAGGCAATCATAAAAAGCTATGACCGACGTGCCGATTGTTTAGGACCTTTTTAAACAAGCTATTCAAATGAAATTACGTTCTCGAATTTTACTTGGCATGTAATGAACAACAGAAATACGCGATAATTTATATTTTCAGCGATTGATGGTTAATTTTAAATATACTAACGGTACTGCCTACGACCATAGAGGTAACTCTAAGACTAGAAGGTCCCGAAATAACGTGCTCAACTTTTTGGCTCTGCTCTGGTACTCTCTTCGGTCCCAAGCTAATCGATTCACCCCTCGAAACATAGGAAAAACCAATAACCCCTCATTTTATCTGTCAAACTTTCATAGCGAATCAAAACAAACATTGCGTAGTACTAGAATTTCGACTAGAATAGGGTACGTTAATCGTTTGCTTGGGACCAATAGGCTAGTCAAGTGGTGAGCCAATTTAAAATCGTTAGTTTCGTATTGATTGTTGCTACGACTACGATGGCGATTACGACAGCGACTACGACGGCGCCTACAACAACGACAACAGCGAATTTGTAACTTACCATTTCAAGACCAACAATTGAAATGGCCTTTACTCCATTTTGTAAACAAACCTTGTAAGGCCATTTTCTTGCGAACCGAAGTCCGCAAAGGCAAACCAACATAATGAACAGGTAGGAAAAATTCTCCTCTACCCGATTTTGGTTTAGGTTTGCGAATGAATGTTTCGGTTCGCGAGAAAATTTCTCGCAAGGTTTGTTTACAAAATGGAGTAGAGGCCATTTCAATTGTTGGTCTTGATTTGTCTAGGATAAAAACCTTTGCCCGGCACCTCCACTGGTTCTTCATGTCCGCTATCTGTCACTGTTTGCAAAATATCTAATAGCAATTACCTTTGTTGTAATACTTCCTGTATTGCCATGGTCATCTGGGAGGAGGGTCGCATCTAGTGCTTTCCCCAGGAACCGTTCACGGCCACCAGCTACCGCCCGTCTAGTCTTGGGCGTATCCAGCGAGACATCCTTCAGCTTACTCACAATCTCCGACACTGAATGCAAATCGCAGGCACACTTACGCTAGTTACAAAAAAAAAACACACACACACACACACCCGTGCAAAGAAATGGATTCAATAAACGTCACTCTCGCGAAAGCACACCCGTCGTCATCGAACGGCATAAAAAAGGAATCGGTGGGCAATTTTGTGATACGGATTTCCAAAATCAACCGGGAAAACACGAATTTCACCACACTCAACTGCGAAACACGTTTAGAAGCACTTTTGGTACACTTTCGTTCGAAAAAACTTATTTTTTTCAAAAATAGTTGCGAGTGAACCAACATCATCACCGCGTAAATAAACTAAAATTAAAATTATCACTCGCGATGCCACAAATTTCTGGACCGGGAGAAAAAATATATCAAACAACGCATATAGCGTTAAATCTTCTCGCTTTCGCATCAACCGACTATCGCTGACAGATCGTTTTGTCACGCAGTGAGAGTTAGAGCCATGGCAAACAACAATCACCAGTAATGGTCGCTGCTCACAAGCAAAACGTTACACTCGCTGCTGATGATGAAAAGCACAACGAAAACATTGAAGACTTCTGCAGTACGATCATGAGAAAAAGCGAAACTACAGAAGAAAATGAAAACAATGCCTATGCATTCCAAGTTCGTATCGTCAGGCGCGACTGTGTGAGTTACAAACAAAGCAGGCAACATGAAACGGAAGCTGTTGGGCTCACTCACCAACACACTCAAATAAGCAAGCAAAGCAGAAACTGCTTCAAAACGAGCACAGATGAGTGTCGTGATTGTCGGGAATGACCAGATCGGTGATGGATCACAACAGAAGACGAGATTCACCAGTTGCTTTTTACTTCTTTCGTCAACTTGATGGATGGTCATGGAGAGAGCTTCGACGAGCACATTGATAGGAATGTACAAAGCGTTACTACCATCAGCTATTTGGCGATCGTGATTGTGATAGGTCGCAACTCTGAAGAGGATCCATGAGACATTTTTTAAGATGATTTTTTTTAGAATTTTAAAGGCTCAAAAAATTTGAAAAGATACAAGTCTCTCACAATAATTTTCTCTGAAATTCGAGCGCGGGCAGTCAAAAATCATTTTGATTATTAAAAAAAGTCGGTATAAAACCTCAAAAATCGGTATTCTGAGAAACCTTATCTGTATATCGGTATCTATGCGTGATAATGTTTGCACCATCGTACAAATAAGGTTCCCGTTTGACCTGTGCATACAATGCCTTGGTTTTATTTGCATGCACGTAACCTATAGCTCATATCGTAGTAGGCTGTGTATAAAAGAAAATGATTTACTTAGTTTGACAGTTGCACCAGGACGAAGTGGCAGGGTATTAGTGATTTGTCCCACGCGCAAATGTCACAAAAAGACATTTCAATCGCCATGGGAGTGTCCCGGTGGACCGTCAAAAGGGTTTTAGACCGAGAAAAGAAAGGACAACTATCCGCGAAGGTGGTCACAGGTCGTCCGAGGGTAATCGCTGCTATCAAAAGGAAGATTCGGGTGAATCCAGTGCGTTCAATAAGGAAAATGGCAAAGGAACACGGGATCAGTGACTTTATGGCACGGAATAGCGTAAAGGAAGATTGTGGGGTGAAGTCGAGGGCACGGAAAACCAACACATCGCAAGAGTTTAAAAAAAAAAAGTTGGAGGGTGGTGTACAAGACACAACCGCATTGTTGACGTAGGACTACGAAATTTTTGTTCGATATTCTAGTTTGTTGTGTCGGATATTATTTTGGAATTAAGTGAATTTCATAGCACAACTCTTTTGTAGAAAGTTGTGGTGGCCCTGAACTGTGATGGTTTCTTTATGGCAAGCATTTCTATAATCACTAGACCTCGTGTTTATTCACGTTTATACATATCACTTGCGCAGGAAATCACTTTGGCACGGCATTTGTGACCAGCATACTTTCCGGTAGCATGAAACAGGTCAAAATTAGCCTAAAACTGCCAATAAATTTGTTTGTTTTGCATTTGCTGATAGCAAAATACTGAACTTTTCGGGAACATTCACGACAAAGAACTCAACAACACACTTTTTGTTACATGCCTCATGCATGTAACAAATGAAATTTTGATTGTCTTTGTCATGTAGTTTGCTATCTAGTGACACTGGCTCCTCTCCTTTTGTATTCTCTGTACTTTAAGTCTATACTCTCTGTACTCTGTATTATTTAACGGTTCGGACGATTTCGAAGATGTCGCGCAGCAGGAGAATGCATACGATGGGGGCTTCTCAGTTTATGAAAGTGAAACGGAATAAATTTAACCCGCCGATAAGACTACAAATAGAACATAATGTATTTCCCTAAAAAAAAATTTGATTTTTGTATCATTTTGATGTATTTAGTGACAAATTGAATGGGTGAATCATGGGTTACTCTATATAAATTCTATTCTAACTCTTTTCTGAAATGGTGGCCGTTTTGTTACGTTGGTGATAAGTTTTAACGTCCGAAACCGTACAGAGTGCGTCCCTGTCGTTTCAGAGTGTAGACGACATCCATGGCCGTGACGGTTTTGCGCAAATCCAAGGAAAAAAACGGAGAGCATTTTGTGTGGTTCTGAATTGGCAGCAAAATGTTCTGCAATTGCATCCTCCGTATTCGTACACGCCCGAAGATCGAAGGAGAATGTCACTTCGATTTGTTTCATCTAGGAACCATTCTCTGATGAATGTGTTGGGGAAGCAGCATATGCTTGTAAGTAATTGGTGGATTTGATAGTTATTTCGAAGCTTTTGGACAATGCTTGAAATTTACCACTTTTTCAATAGTTTCAATTTAAAAACCAACAGTCAAAAGCATTTTTATCGATGCGTTGAAATGTTTCTGATCCATTGGTGATAATTTTTTAGAAATTGGTCGAGGGGCAGCTAAGTTATTAACGTTCAAAATCTTTCATAATTTCATTTGTCGGTTTTCATAAAGTGTACCCCCATCTTCCCGAAAGACGTAGTCCTACGTCAAAAAACTCACATGATTACCAACCGAATCCGGGAGCTACGAGTCGAACGATGCAAGAAAATCTTGAACTTCCCTAAGCGAAAAAATTTGGTAATCCTGTTCACCGACGAGAGCATGTTTACCGTCGATCCCGTATCAAATCCCAGAACCGACCGGTATATTAGTTCTCTTCCGGTAAAAGACGTGGCCGACGAGCACAAGAACGTGTATCTGACCAAGCATCCTGCTAGCGTCATGGTGTTTGGATTGGTGGCTTCCGATGGCAAAAAAATGGACCCGGTGTTCATTCCAGAAGGCGACAAGGTCAACACGGAGTATGTTCTTCCGTGAATCAAAGAACAGTACGGTCCAAAGCCAAATTTTGTAATTCAACAAGATGGAGCTCCGTGCCACACCTCGAACCGCACTCAGATGTAGTTGCAGGAACATCTTCCGTTCTGGGCAAAGGATATGTGGCACCATCCAGCCCCGATCTTAATCCGCTGGATTACTCAAATTGGCGCGTCATGAAGGCCATGGCCTGTTCTAAACGCCACCCGAGTACAGCAAGCCTCAGACAAACATTGACCCGTACCTGGAGAGAAATGGATCCAGACTACATTATTAGAACCTGCCGTGCATTCCGGAAGCGTGTGAAGGCCGTAATTGCAGCAAGTGGAAACTAGATCGATGATTAACATAGTTTAAGACTCTGAGAAACATTCCCCTTTGAATTAATAAAAAAAAACTCAAAAATGAAATTTTTGAGATTTTTTTTTATTTTTTGACATTGCTCAATGGTGCAATCATTATCACGAACTCGGTAGTTCGGAAATCGGTATAAATACCGATAAATCGGTATATCTGGCAACGCTGTGGAAATGGCCAATGAGTCAAATGATTTTAAATTTAAAACGGCGATTTATCATGAATCATAACACCCACGAACACTAACTAATAGATACAAAAGTCTCGTTAGTAAAGAAAACTAAACTAAACTAACTAATAGATGCGGCTATTGGCTTGCTTGCACGAGTCTTGCTAGGTGTTTAAAGGCTTTGTTTATATTTTGCTCATTGGCCTTTTTCACATGCTTGTCTAGAGATTATCATTTATCAATACGGTAGCGTAATTTGGTTTGGAATGTACCCGTACTGAGGCGTCACTATATTAGCAATCGCAACGTTTTTTGCCATGATTTTTCGTTATATTCGTCTGGTTCATACTGGTTGCCTGTTCTCTGTGAGCTCAGTACAACTTATTTTATGGAACGTTTGGATCGAAAACACTTGGAACTGTGATATAAGAAATAATTTGGGGTCGTGAAATAAACATGGTCCCAGGTGGCTATGGGGTCGTCCTCCGAAAAATCCAAAACATCCGTAAAAGTGGTCTATTTATGAAACCGATCCTAGAGTTCTACGTTTTGTTCGAATGCATTTGAAACTGTAATATAATAAATAATTCGGGTTCATGACATAAACCTGGACCCAAATGGCCATGAAGCCGTCCTCTTGTAGGTCCGGAACATCCAAGGAACAGTTCCAAGTGTTTTCAAAAACACCGCGGAGCTCTAGGATCAGTTTGATGGATTGACCACTTCTACAGATGTTTCGGATCTTCCTTAAAGGGTGATACGGTCAAAATTTGGTCAAGGGAAAACGCGTGTAAATCGGTGAAATCGTTTATTTAAAAAATCAAATTAAATTTCTTTTTCAAGTTCAATTAGTATAAAATTCAGGAAAAATATTCAGTTAGGCTTCCGCTTTTCCAAATCCGAATTGCCGGGCCTTACGCTTGACCCCTGCCATCAGATTTTGTACAGCCACCTTGTCCACCTTCTTCGCCGCAGAAAGCCAGTTTGCCTTGAACTGCTGCTCGCCCTTAGCAGTTTTTTTGGTCTTCTTTAGGTTCCGCTTGACAATAGCCCAGTATTTCTCAATTGGGCGGAGCTCTGGCGTGTTGGGAGGGTTCTTGTCCTTGGGAACCACCTGCACGTTGTTGGCGGCGTACCACTCCATGGCCTTTTTACCGTAATGGCAAGATGCCAAATCCGGCCAAAACAGTACGGAACAACCGTGTTTCTTCAGGAAAGGCAGCAGACGTTTATTCAAACACTCTTTCACGTAAATTTCTTGCTTGACAGTCCCGGAAGCTATGAAAATGCTGCTTTTCAAGCCACAGGTACAGATGGCTTGCCAAACCAGATATTTCTTTGCGAACTTTGACAGTTTCATGTGCTTGAAAACATCTGCTACCTTTCCCCTTCCTTTTGCCGTATAAAACTCCTGTCCCGGAAGCTGCTTGTAGTCGGCTTTGACGTAGGTTTCGTCGTCCATTACCACGCAGTCAAACTTCGTCAGCATCGTCGTGTACAGCCTCCGGGATCGCGCTTTGGCCGTCGTATTTTGTTTATCATCGCGATTTGGAGTCACTACCTTCTTGTAAGTCGATAGTCCGGCTCGTTTTTTGGCTCGATGCACGGTTGTAGACGATACACCCAGCTTATTTGCGGCATCTCGGAGAGAGAGGTTAGGGTTTCGCTTGAAACTACCGGCAACTCTCTTTGTCGTCTCAGCGGCTTCCGGTTTTCGATTTCCCCCCGATCCAGACTTCCTGGCTGTCGACAAACGTTCCCCAAACACTTTAATTACATTTGTAACGGTTGATTTGGCAACTTTTAGCGATTTTGCCAACTTTGCGTGCGAGTAGCTCGGATTTTCGCGATGCGCGAGCAAAATTTTGATACGCTGCTCTTCTTGCTTGGACGGCATTTTGACAACTGAAGAGTGAATTCCAAAATCAAAATAGGAGCAACATTCTACACACACACACCTTCAAAATGAGGGGTGTTCAGGTTTTTTAAATGCAAAATTGAAAGAAATACGTCAAGTTGATATTGACCAAATTTTGACCGTATCACCCTTTAGTACGCTCCCATGGCCATCCGGGTCCGTGTTTGTCATGAACCCAAATTCTCTCTTATTTCACAGTTCCTAATGTTTTCGAAAAAAAAAGCGCGGAGCTCTTGGATTTCGTGGATTGACAAATTTAACGGATATTCCGAATCTTCCGGAGGACCGTTCCGTTGTCTCCAAGATCCAAATATAGGAACCATGACTGTATTCTGGCTAATTATGAACATTTGTGCCCATTAATCTAAATTATAAATCTTAGGCCACTTACAAAACCCATAAACACTGCTTTAAAAAAAACGTGTAACGACTCTTTCCGCTTTTTAATAAAGTAGACAACCCTATTTTTATTATTTTTTTATAACCAAAATAATTTACAGACGCAAGGAATTCTAGAAGTACCACAATTTTTGAAATTCATCAATAAATGGCCAAGTTATGCTATTGCAAACTTGTCGTTACAAGTTTTTCGGAGGCATCGTATTCGGAGTGTTAAATGAGTTGCGAGAAACTCAGGGAATTTCCGAAACCTTCAGTATAGTTCCGAGAGGTCCATGAACATTATAGGAAGTTCGGTGTTTTTTATCGGCAGTTTCAAGAACTTTAATTTTTTTTTCAAACTTGGGAAGATCAGAGAACTTTAATGCTGATGTTCAATAATAAAAAAAAAACAAAGCGCTAAAGAGGATCCAGGGACTTTAAAAGAAGATAAGAAATTTTCCGGTAATTTCAAAATAATCAGGAAAGTCTCGAGTACTTCGAGGATTATCAGAGAACTTCAAAACAGCCCATCAACTTTAGGTAAATTGCAAGAACTTTCAAGGAGTTCCGAGGAATTATGGGATAATCCGAAGTGTAATTCAGGAATGTTCCGAAAACTTCAAGGACATTGTGTGGTTTTCAGGGATGTTTTATGAATATCATGAAAATTGTTGGATCAATAGAGCATGTGGTGAATTTTAGGGAATATTGTGGTAACATCCCCATGAAATCTATTTCTTCCAGATATTTTCCCATCTTCTCCTTGAAGTATCGTTCGACTGTTCCAGAAGCCCTCTGGCGTCCGACTTTTTCCAGAAATTTCTTCCAATCTACCTTAGAAATTTATCACAGTGCAACCCGGAAGTTTCTTCCGTCTTCTCCAGGAAGTTCAATTAAAATTATACCAGATGTATCCATCGAGTTCTCCCAGAAGTTTATTTCGTTTTCCTCTGGAAGTTACTCTCCGTGCGTTTTTTTCCCGACTTTTTGGGAGCTTCTCCTGACTTCCCCTGTAAATTGCTACTTCGGGATTGGCTTCCGATTTCCAAACTTTTCTGGTTTCTGGATTTTCCCGAAAGTTTCTAAAAAAATTTGCCAGAATTTTCTCAATATTAGCCTTGGAAGATCCCCATCGGATGATTTTCGACCTCTCTTAGAACTTCCTTCAAATGTCCTCCACAAGATCCTCTTTATTCTTCATCGGGAAGTTTCTTTGGTGCCATTAAGAGACAATTTCAAATATTTCCCAGAAATTTGTTTCGACTTACATGGAAAGTACATCTTTCGATTTTAGTTCAGCAGTTTAATTAAAATAGTGAATACACATAAATACCGATTTTTAAACCATTTGATACCGATAACCATGAAAACAATCTGGCAACGCTGTCTGTGAGCTCAGTACAGCTTATTTTATAGAACGTTCGGATCGAAAACATCTACGGTTTTTAGAAGTATTTAAAAAATCTCAAAAGTGCTCAATAATCGTCAGTATTACCTTCCCT
This sequence comes from Ochlerotatus camptorhynchus, assembly GCF_037179485.1. Taxonomy (NCBI): domain Eukaryota; kingdom Metazoa; phylum Arthropoda; class Insecta; order Diptera; family Culicidae; genus Ochlerotatus; species Ochlerotatus camptorhynchus. Next base: position 98,211 of record NW_027041312.1, on the reverse strand, counting down.
TTCAGTGCTTGGATGAAGTTGGCTTTAAATCTAAGATGAGAACAAAAATATGGCATTGGTGGTGATATTAAAATTCAATTTATTCGACTAGTGAAATAATTATTTTCGTAATAATTTAGCTTTATTTACATCGTCCTTTGACCTCCATCCTCCGTCACAATAGTCTGCTGCCCCACTCAGCAGCGGGTATAAATGGTTTACCAAAAAGAACACGTGTTCGAAATTCTCTATCTGATTTCCTTTAATCGCTTTGCTTGTATATGCATTAGTACAACTAGCACTGATTACGTCATGTTAATAAATAACTCTAAAGTTAGTATTGCGCAAATGTTATGTGTCTCCTTTTTTCGAGTTGCATGATATATGTGGGCTTATGTTCACGTTAAATGCAATATAATGTGATTTGATTGATTCGATTGTGTGATGCTGATGATGATGGCCGTTCATTTTATTTGTTATGTTTTTGAGAAAAATCTACAAGTAGGTACGTTTTACTACACGATGTCGTCGATCTATGTATAGTAGGTAATTCTAGTGACTGTTTCAATACATTGCTGATTGATTAGTGCTGCGAATGCCTGTTTGTAAAGGTCATACAAAATCCCTCGCTTTATGGCGCTTTGTTTCGGTAGGCGTGGTTTTCATATTTTTGTATTCGTATAAAGCGGAGTTTTACGTTATCGTAGTTTTGTTGCGCATTGATTGATAAAATCCACCTACTTCACGTACAAACAAACTATCTACAATGTGCCTATTTACAAACACCCTCTTCTGTGTTTATCGGGAGGACTAAATAGAATTTAATCTACAACTTATATGGCTACACACTTAGTTTAAAATTCTCTTCAATCAGATCAAACGTACCATTACAACCCAGGAGAATATGCCGTCATCTGTTGGTGGTTGGAAAAGAGAGCGACCGAAAAATCGAAAACGGAAACCGTTACACGCAATTAAAGGTAATGGCTTATCACATTAAACAATATCACAGGTACAATATAATATACATGATTACGATCTTCCTCGCCTCCTGGCTTCGATCGATCGGACTCGTCGAAATCAGCGTAATTAAGTTCGTTTTTGATTATGATAAATTGGGTGTGATTTTATTTTATTTGCTGTCGTTTTTCCCCCCTGGTTGTGTCATGGTTTCACTCATTAATCTCGACGATGCTTCATTGAGCCAAATTGATTGGTTTAATTGTGCGGCGATAAAAGCGAGTGGTCACATCGATTGAACGGTCATCGGCACGTTAATTCAATTTGCTTGAACTGTTAAGGTGTAAAATTCCCTCGGTATGGCAGTGCTTGTTTCGGATTTGGTTGAGTCTTGAGTCTCACGTTCATCAGATTAGTCCGGGAGCAGAGTAAACTTTTCGCAAACTTGAATCCTGCCCGGCCCATTAGCATTCAGCATCCGAATGAATTTCATCCTTTGCGATTATTGCTGCTGCAGTAGACGCAAAATAAACCAAGTTTGTAGTTGAGTAGCAAAGTTTGTCTTGTGCTAAGTGTCTACACACGTTGACAAAAGTATTCCGCATGCCTCCTTTCTCTCCTTGAAAGCATGTTTCTCACATGCCGCCCAAATTAAATTGAAACAAAGAAGCCTTCCATGAACGTACCGGGCGGTAGGATTTGTTCCCTGAAACTTATTCCAACTTCTGTGGGGTGTGAGGTCTGTCAATGGTGTAATTTGAACAAGGTAGCTGAAACTGAATGAGATGAAAGCGAAACGTTCGTTGGTTGACTTCGGTCGGTGGCTACTACTGGGAGGCTGGTGCGAATGCCGAGTGTGTACTCACTTGGATCTGGCCGCAATTTGGTATGCAAAACGTGTTTGCCAAATGTGAGACTGATACGTGTCGGTCCTGTGAGAGTACAACGTACTATTTCAACAAAGGTTGGGCTAGAGTTCTGCGTCGACAAACTTCGGAAAGCGAGTCAAATTTTCCACTAAAATCTTATGCTACTTTGCGTGCTCAGGAGAAGTATAATAATTACTTTTAGCCAAGAAATCTATTCCCAACAATTTTCATTAATCAATTTCACCGGCTTCGAACTTCGCCACCATTTTCAAACCATCTGCACACTTCACATCTCCGCAGCAGGTCCAACAACCGACAACTCTCGCGTCCCCCGTCATTAGTATTCCCATCCGAATCCCAATTTAATAGTTGCTCATCGAGCAGACCTGAATGCTAAACCCAGGCTTCCCAATTGGTTCTTGCTACTCTGTTTGCATTTTTTTTTCTTCACTTCTCAACTCAACAAAATCCCTCCACATGGATCCTCTCATCCTCGCTAATTCCAACAAATCCTTTCGGCGGAACAGCTACGACAAAAACCCCTTTTCCGATTTACGCTCCGTTCATGACCAGACTTTGTATCGCTTCCTAAATAAACGAAATTAATTTGCCCACCCGCCGCCTCAGCTTCGGTGCCTGCTAATCAAATTTCAATAAATTACACTCCTGCCTTCGTGCCTTCAGAAACAATCGGCTTTCTTTCCGTTCTAAAACTTCTACTGATAATCTTAATATCGCACTACGCAACCACTACTTCTACAGATAGGAAAAGGATTTCGTTGCCTTTTGTCATTACCGGTCGGATAAGTGTAGGCTACGTAACAGTTTAGGAACACCACCGCCACTTTACTTGACCTGAATCGGTTCCTCGTACAGGAAGGATCCCTCCTCGCTGCACGAGCAGCAGGTATCGTCCCCGTCGTCCTCGCAGTCGTCCCGTCCGAGGCCACAACCGTTGCTAAGCGTCGTTGTCACCTCACCTTCGGTGTCACAGCTATAACTATTAAGCATTTTGTCGTTTTCAGTCTCTTCATGTTCGCTGATCGTCTCCTGTTGCTGCTGCTGCTGCTGTTGCTGCTGCTGCTGATGATGGTGTCCGTTCTGATGATTATGTTGATTATGATGATGATGGTGATGATGATTATGATGCTGATGATAGTTTCCATTGATGGCATTTTCGATATTTACATGCACCTTGCGGGCAAACTTGGACCGCTGGGAGAAGCCACCGCTTCCGCTGCTTCCGGTGCCGGAACCGTCCGAAGAGCAAGTGTGGGTGCCATTGAAGCAGGTCGCATTTTCATGTTCGGTGGAATTGCTGGTGCTCCCATTATTGCTGATGGAGTGCAACAGAGGTGGGCGGTTTTGAAGGTGAGAATCGGTGGATCCCGGGGTGTAGGGAATCACCTTCATTGGTGGGCCACCTCCGGGCAGGGCATCGCAGCTGCCGCATAATCTAGGGGGAGATTAGATGAAGATAAAGGGGTATTAGGTTGGATTAAATGGGATATTGAAGTTCTGGATGAGGTCAATGTGTTGTGTTCGAAATAAGTCTCCTTAAATGTGATTTGAAAACAGAAATATAGCTGACTTTAGCAGCCAGTACCAGCACAAAATTAAACCACAGTAAACGTGGAAGCATGCTGAATAAAGCTAATTAGGTGTAATGAGAGAGAAAAGGATTAGTATTTTCCATTTAATTCCACTACTTTATTAGCTTATCCTTGACCTTGACAGATAAACGTATTTCGTCTACAATGTACAGACTTCTTCAGTGTCTTGTACTAATACTCGACTACGACTACGAGTCGAGTATTAGTACAAGACACTGAAGAAGTCTGCACATTGTAGACGAAATACGCGTATCTGTCAAGGATAAGCAAATAAAGTAGTGGAATTAAATGGAAAATACTAATCCTTCTTTCTCTCATTATACAGGCATTCCACAAAGACGCCCACATTCATCAGGACTAATAAGGTGATTAAGTCCAGCTTGATGGAGTAACGTTTTGATTAGAATTCATATCCTTGAAGTTTGCTAATTTTATCTTTGAGTTTCTCTTCAGTTTACCTCAAGGATTGTCCAAGACGTCACACAGTGCTGTCATTGGCGTAGATAGAAAATTTATCTGGAGGGGGCCTAGAGGGGGCCTGTTGCATTTGTGTTATTTCACTAAACTAAGGTTAAATAAAAACTCGCGAGGATGTTATTCAATCAAATTGCGTCAAGACAACTTTTTGGTGGGTGTGACCAATAATATGACATTGAGCTTTAATATTATTTTAATGGTGAAACAATAAATTTGATTTTAATTATTTCATAACAGCGATTGGGACCTCGATTGGGAGAGCCTTTTAACGTACTGATTTTGGACAAGCAATGATCGTTTGTTCATGCTTTTTGAATGAAATCACATAGCGTCCGTATGTCATAAAACTAAGCATCTTAAACTTAAGAAAATTCTCAGAGTTAGCTAATTCCATGAATTTTGTTATTAGGCTTTTATTTAGATTTTGAATATTTCATTATCAGCGAAATCTCAGACTTAGGAACCAAATTTAAATTCTAAGAGTTTGAATTTAAAATTTTATAAAGTTCTGGCTTTGAAACATGGTAAACATACATTTACATTTAGGACTTAGGAAAATGTTCAAAATATATGTCGATGCATAATTATCAACATTCTGAATATTAAAATAAAAAATAGTTTTGAGATTCCACACCCATATGATGTCACACGCTATGTCTGAAGGCACTTTTTTTGCAACTTTCATGTACCTCAGTTTATTCATCACAGGTGGTTAGAATGCATCCTAACGACCAAATCAGTGATGGTTTTAAAATATTTCATCTTGGGTTTTTTGAGAAAAACTATTTTAAATATACTTAGTCGTTTATGAAGGCGTATATGGACTACTGACGATACAGAACTGTTGCGGATCGAAACAAATACAGCTGAATATGATTGTTGGAGATTAATGTATAAAAAATACTTCGTTTCAATGGTACAGTAAGATTTCCTCTTCGGCACCGTAAGATATCGTAACTTTGTCAGGATCTCATAATGTTTAAAATGATTAAATAATTATACAATGGTTTATTCTCTAAATTTACTATAATTATCAGTTCCATCTGTTTCATCCATTCTTATAAATGCTTAAATCTAAAGAGAATGATAAATAACATGGAGCTGTCAAGATAAGGAGATTACTTCAAATGAGCACTACTATATGATACCACCGGTTTCATCAGATACGACTGAAATTATTTTCCACTGCTTTATAGATACTCCATGTTTGCTTGACAATTGCTGCAGCAGCCACCGAATTTGATGCGTTATTGGGATCATTATTGGCCGCGTTGCCTTTCGTCGTAGCTGATTTGAGACCGGGCTAGATAGTTATCATGCGTATGTAACATAACAAAAATATAGTGTAAAGTTATGTACATACTGACCTTATTAACACTCGGATTAAGATCTTTCTTAAAGCTGAGTAAATCTTCGTGAGAGTTTTTTACCTGATTTTTTAAATTTAAGCCCACTGGTCGTCCAGCGACGTTTGAAAAACTTATCACGGCTAGTTTTTTGCTTGCTATCTCTCTAATGCTTTTGGCAACAAAGTGATCCTTACTTTCATCTGCCAACTCGGAGCGATTCTGAAGTTTCCGGTTTTCACTACATGCATGACGTTCCCCAGGTTCTTCTGCGTCAGAAATGATTTCAAGGGGTAGGTCACTCAGCCCATAGTGTCGAAATTAGATTTGTTCACAACATTACGTGCTGTTTACTGAATATTCAAGAAAGTCCTCTAATTGAATATACCAGAGGAACTCAGACCAGCAGTTCACTTCTCGGTTCACTTATAGATCTAAATACGAAATGTAGGTTCTAGACTGGGCTCAAGAGAAAGAGGCAGTTAATCAGTACCCATTAGTACCCTTAATTCAAACAATGCTGTAACTCATACAAAACAAACTACAGAAGTCATATTCATCATCCTCTTCTATAGCCGGTCTCCAACAACGTTCCCAACCCCGGTTCCAACTCTTTCCAACCGCTGATAGACCGTTGCTTTTCACATCACGAAAAACTAAGTTTCTAGTCTGCCTTTGAGCGCATTTAAAACCCTTAAACACAAGACTTTTATTATCTTATGAACACAAAACACCACAATTTCACACACCCGCCTCTTTCCGCGGGTCATCCTCAATTCGAATTATCCTTGCGATTTCAAACCAAAACATTCAAGGCGTCAGCAATACCGGGTTGCCAGGATGGGTATTTTACAAACAACCGCTGTTTACTCTATGACCGGCACAATCGGCACACCTGCGGCACACTTGCAAAAAAGATGACCCAAGATTGGTGTGCGAAGTGACCTACCCCTTGCATTATTTACACATGTTTATGAATTTGTTTATTTTATGTGTTACTTTTTTTCTTATACATATCTACACTATCGCACAATTCGACAGTCAACATGGTTTGAACGTCTTGTTAACATCTTTTTCTGGATATTTGTGAACCTCAATTTTCATAAACTGATCAATTTGTTTATACTGGTTAACGGCAATGTAACAAGCGTGAGCCGTACTCAGGATATTTTGTAGGTGGTGAACTCTCATTTTTTACGGCCTTCCACCCTGGGGAACTGTGACTGTCAAATACGAACAATTATCGCCTACCTCGTATAACTGGTTCCAAACGACAACAAAGGCATAAGCAACGATGGTTTGTTGATGTTTGGAACCAAATTCCCATATGGAAAATCAATGAGCGTAAATAGGTGAGGCCCAGTAAATTTGTCGTCTCTTTCGTTCTCCGGCTCATTAAATGGATGAAGTTAGTTTGACGTCACACTCCTTCAACCGTTTAAACAGCGGGAGAACGAAAGAGATAACAAATTCACTGAGCCTTACACATTTTCATCTCTTTGATGGACTTTCAGTAGGCCGATTTGACAGCACATCCCGCCCCTGCTGCCACCCTGCTCATGCCGTTGATCACATTTCATAAAGAAAGCGTAAAAGAGAAAGAGATATCGCAACAAATTCTCACTATCATACCTGTTTTCTAAGACATGAAGTGGGAGTTGTTCCACCAACGACCCGATGAGACAGCTTAAAGAAGTTAAATACATTCAAATTCATATCCCTGTTCATTTGGGTTTTCCTTGATTTCGTTGAACTTCGATGAAATTCTTCAATTTTTTCTGATATTCTTAGAACTTTTTTTAAGTTCTTAGAACGTCTCTGAGTCTCGTGAGTCGCAGAACTTATCAGAAGGACATTGAATTCCCCTGAAGCTCACAGAACGTCCCTGAAGTTGGCACAATTTTTCTGAAGTTTATAGACCTTCTCTGAAGATCGAAACACATCTTTAAAGTTTGAAGAATTTTCCTGAACTGAGATCAATGAACTTCTCTGAAGGTTGTTAAACTTCTCTGATTCTTTTGAGGAACGTCTTTAACCTTCCTAAAATTCATTACTGTTTCCCATAGTTCCCAAAATTTCCTAGAAAGTCGCTGAGCCTTCCTGAATGTTTCCTTAGACAAAATATAGGAACTGCAATGAAGCTCTAGCAATTCTGTAGTAATTAAAGGTGAAGGCTACCTAAACTAACTGGGCAAGAGTAGCTAACATCATGTGAGTTTCATTCTTGTATTATCGGCATTATCTGTTAACCGATTTTCAAACAACTTCGTCATGGGTTCCAAAAATCCAAACTAATTTTCTATCCCTCAGGGTTGTAAATGCCACCTTCGTCACCAGCTGAGTACGGGACACAAACATTTCAGATACCTACTAATTCCTTTATTGAACTCCGATAAAAAATCTTTCAACGAACGTCGCTACTAAAATGGCGTGATTTTATTTTTTTACAGAATAGCTTTTTCGAAAAACAACAAGCGAACTCTCTATTTTCTTCGAGAGATTAAAAAAACACTCGAAACAGGCAGAAAATCAATGCCTACTATGATTACGTGGCTGTCTTGGACTGTCATGCTCGTTTATTTCTCTTTTACTCTTATGAGGGAAGAGAAATTAAACAAGAAGTTGTTCTAGCAACAAATATTAATTGATTTTGTGCAAAGTCGACGTAATCAATACGCATCTTGCTTGAGAGTCAGAGGGAACTCTTTAATGCCATCTGGGTTAATTCAATCAATTTTGAACCTGATTTAACTGCATTTGTTCAATTCGAAATAGTTTTGTATCGTCAATAGCCCAATATACGCCTTCGTTATCGGCGTTGTAAACTTCAAAACACCTTTTCTAAAAAAAACCCCAGATGAAATATTTTCAAACCATCACAGAGTTGATTGATAGGATCAGTACTAACATCCTGTGGTACATGAATGTTGCAAAAAAAGTGCCTTCAGACATAGCGTGTGTCATGATTTTGTAACTAAAAACAAATATATATATATCTGATACAGGTTGTAAGAAAAAAATCTTTATATATAAATATATAAATGTTGATAAAAGCCAACGAAATTAGATCAGGGGCTGTTCATAAACTGCGTAGGCAGTTTAGATGGGGGGGGGTATTATTATTAGAGGCCCATACAAATTTTAAATTTTTTGTATGGACAATTGTCTACGCAGGAGGATGGGGAGGGGGGGTCAATCATCTCAAAAAACTGTCTACGTAGTTAATGAACAGCCCCTCAATTGTCATAATTCTAAGACTACGATAAAATTGAGATCCTTCCTAGACAGTCATTTCACAAAAAAATCTAGTGCATGAATATTTAAAGCAAATGAAAGATATTTTTTAATTATATTTTTGTATAATTATGTTTAACCTAATCAAAAGTTTCATAAAAACTCCACAACATTAACTACGTTGACAGTATAGGAGGGGGGGGGGGTAGGTAATTATCCACGGCCCATACCAATTTTATGTGCATGGACAATTGCCTACGCAGGTGGTGAGGGGGGGAGCAAGAAACCCAAAAAATTGTCTACGTAGTTAATGAACAGCCCCATAAATATGATTGGAAAAAAAATCGATGAAATTTTTATTAAAATAAATTTTAGGTATTAAAATAAGGTTTTGCTATCATAGGCTTGGACAAGCTTTGAATCTCCTGGACTTCAAAATTTGTAATTCAAGATCTCGGGAAACTTATTTAGATTCTGAGAATTACAATATTTTTCAAGGGAAAAATTCTTGTAGATAAGATAGTAAAAAAAAAAAACTGAAATGCGAAATGCTATTGAAAATTTAGTCGATTGCTGAATTTATATATGGGCCCAAATTAGGGACACTTAGGCCGACATTACAAACATTTCCCCTAATTTCATTTTATAAGGTTTTTAAGATACCAGACTTCGAATGTCATTAGCATTAGATTCAACTAGCTGGAAAACTTTTGAATACTTCCTGAACAATTTACAGTCTTGAAAGAATATTTCAAAAGTTGGAGATCCTCAGAACTTGATCAACCTGAAGTCTTGGAAAAATGTCCAGAAAGCTTTACTAATATCTTCGTCTGTATGGAGATCTTTTCAATATTTCCTGCTGTCTAGGAAGGATGGCTCGAAAAATATCCTGTAACTTATACAACGTTTTCTGAACATCTCCAAAACTCCCTTAAGTTTTATAAGATTTCCTAAGCTTTATATATGAAGAATATTATGAAAATATTTTGTTCTAACGATTAACATACTTTTGGTTTTATTATGTTTTCAAAAAAAGTTCATTTCTAACTAATTTTCTCATCAAGATGGCTCACTTTATAACGTCCTTAAGAGGAATGTTTACTTACATTTTCAAAGTTTTTGTGCAGTAAAATACTACTAAAAGATGCAGCATGCATACATTTTATTCTAAAATTTGAATATTTGACAAAATTCCTAATTTATATTTGTATCATGGTTGGACCTAGTTAATTCCTGCATTGTCCGTCAGGTATGCTTCAGTTTGTGTACAATTTCCTTCGCGCGCAACAACATGATTTTCAGTTTACTTTCCTAGTCACAACTGTCTTAAACAGAGCATAGAGTAAGTAGGTGAATTCTCATGTGATTTGAGGCATCGCATAATGGATTTTGATCCAAGTTTAAAACTGGGTTTCCAGAAATTGATTGGATGCTGGCTATTCCTAATAACTGCCATTGAACTGGTTGTTGAATTTTAATATGATTCAATGGTTTTTTACCATATTCTGAAACTGGCCACTTCTTCAGAAGGATCAAAACATGGCCATGTATGGCCCTGGACCCCCCAAATGACTACCATTTAACTAGTTCTTTTAATTCTAATGTGATTTGAGGTTTCATATTATAAGTTTTATTTGTTTGAGGTCGCAATTAGCCTCATGCCTCATATAAACCGTAGCAAGTTGGGGTCATATTTCCGGAACCGGTTGACCGATTCCTCAAAATATGTGCTCTATGTGATCATAATACCTTTTATTTAGCGGCTATTGATTGGTTTATGACACTCTGCCCTGTGGGTGCTTAAGCATACAATTGTTACCATATATAAAAGGTGCAACCATGATTCAAATTCATTGCTGAATAAAAACGTTCAATAAAATCCTATTATGGGAACATTATTCATCTTTAGTATTATTAGAAACTATAAACGTAGAGTTTTTCACTTAACACACATTTTCATGTTCGTATGTTATATTCATAGAAAAAACACGGTATAAATTTAGACGCAGTGTGAAAATGACATAAACAGGTTCACAAAAATTCATTACCCTACACCGAGGCATGTTGAAACGCGTGGGAAGTTGAAACGGTAGATATATTTCTAAGCGAAAGTGAATAATTACTGAGATTATTTCGAATATAGTAGTTTGCGGTAGTGCACAATGCCTCCCAAAAATAATTACAGTGAATATTCACTTCCACTAAGAAATAAACGTACCATTTCAACTTACTCCGGTGTACCTTAACTATGATGCTTACTATCAAAACATTGAACAGGTGGAGAAACTGTATACGAGCTTTTGCTCTGAATTTGAAATTTGATAACTGAATCCCCCTTATTTTCAATTAATGTTGTACTAAGTACCTACTTGTTGGATACCAAACGTTTGATTTGAGAAAAGTCACAGTAATCTATTTTGCATCCTTCTACGAACACGCTACATAATGATGATGCATGATAATTGTATGTCAGGGTTGTTCTCCAAATTGGAGAACAAAAAGGTGCTTTTGCCTCGTATGATTTTTAAACCCGTTCCTCCCCTTCTTCGATGGCATATGAACCGACATTTTGTTCAATATTGTTTTATACTAATGATGGAGCTACTGAAAAAAAAAAGTATTTTTTCGCAATTGTTTTATCCCACAACATGCATGGCGTCTTTGTGGACTATACTGGTATGCTACTCCTGCATTTTGAATTTTCATAACTTATTATATTCCTGGAAAAATACTTGAACCTACATTGAACCATAACCGAAACATTGAAATACTTGAAAAATTAAAAATACAGTATTATAGCCAAAAATGCATGACAAACATCAATTGTGCGTAGTTCTACGTCATACTGCGGTCGTGTTTACACTGAAAATGTATTTTAGTTACTTCTCTGAAACCAGTTTCGTAGAAATGAAGTACATACAACACATTCTTTCATACAAAACAATGGTACGAAACATCCGTTTTTCCTGTCATCTGGCGAAATCTCAATATTACGCCTTATTCGTATAATATACAAATACATCTTCATACAACCAAACCAACAACTGCGCTTATTGGTGCTGATTGTGTATTGGAAATGGGATTTTTTTTTTAGAAATATTGTCGGTTTGACCAATACATGCAAGCTACCACAATAAATCAAATTATTCAACGTGGTGGTTTTATGTTAGAGAAAAAAATTCATGCAAGCAGCAGAAAAAGCAAGCGAAATCGAACTACCGTTCCATGAGAGCTTTTTATTTGCCTTTAGCTTTATCATTTGTCATAGCACAGATAGAGCGATGGATAAAGTTCAGCTCTGACGATCACAAGGTTCATGAGTTAAGTCCGGTCTGAAGGCTATTTTTATTTTTTGTCATATTTATTCCTTCCAATGATGAAGTTATTTTTACCCATCCTCACTAACACACTCCACATTTTTCGGTTTCCACAACCAACACTTGTGGCCCGCTGGTTGGGTGTAGCGATAGCGAGTGTGGCAGTTCTAACGAAACTAGCTTCATACAATGTACAAATCCATTTCGTTGCAGAAAACAACGAATAAATTCGTAGAACAAACGAGCGATTTTGTTGTATAAAAGAAATTTTATTTTCAGTGTAGGACACAACTCTTTTTTCTGCTACTTTACAGCACAACGCTGGAAAAGTTAGCCTATAAAGCTGAAAATGCTAGTTGGGCAGTCAATTCCCTTGCGTTTGACGTTTACACACTACCGCCATCTGTTCAGCGTACTGAACACCACTGTGTACTCAGCAGATGGCGGTAATGTTTTGGCGATGATTTTAACAGTGGGAAATATTAAATGCGTCATGTCTGTTTGTCTGTGGTTATAGGGTTTTATTTTTCTCTGTTCGGGACCTAACACCACTACGACAAGCAATTTGATCTATTGCAGTATATCCTGTGTCCTCAGTTTAGTGCATGTCGTATTACTCATGAGAAATGATGAAGTATTCGTTTATGATACAGATGTCATTCTTGCATTTATCGCCCAGAGGCACATCACCCCTTTGTCAGTCAAAATTGGATTCCTTAGCGACAACATTAAGAAATGACACTGATAAAACTGTGAACTGCAAAGCTTAAGGAATTTAATTGGGCTTTTCGTTAAATATATTTTCAAGATTGGACATTCACGAATAACATCTCAAAGGGTGAAAATTGCTCAAAATATACGATTAGTGAATTTTAACCTTTTAACGAGAATCTCGAAAATAAAAACTTTGGTAAATTTCCCAACCCGTAAAAAAAATCCAATAAAAATACAATGATATTTGCGGTCAAAACATTGGACATTTTTGTCCATTACCATAAAATCACAACGAAATTCATGGTTAACAACAATGAAAATCATGGTATTTGAGAAATTTACAGCAAAAAAGGGGGGTTGTTAAACATCTTAACAATATAAAAAAGTGATTTTTTTCCGAACAAATTTGATCTCATCACACTTATTTTCGTTGTTTGAGGATTGTATCGTTAAAAATCTAAATTTATTTTTTCTCCCGTACAATAATTTAACAACAAATTTTAAAGTACTCAAAATTCAACAGTAAAAATCATTGTAATTTCGTTGTTTTATTATAATTATTTTTTTTCGGGAAGAGCTTTTTAGTTGTAAATTAAATGTGATTTAATAATAACGCAATTTAAAAAATATTCGATAATTGTAGGTAGTATTTTGGAAAACAGTACTTTTTTCAATAATTCCCAACTTTCTTCTTTATGAATTGCCCAGCAAATACACATTGTCAATAGGTATCACCTAATATAAACTATAAAACAACTATAAAAAAAAAATATAAAAAAAAATGCAGTTTGGGTAATTTTATTTTTTTTTCATAATGTTGATTTTTTCGCAAATAATAAACTTTGCAACTTCACCCAAGACACCATCTCGATCAAACACATCGTTCGCGAGATATATGCTTTTCTATTGAAGTAATGGAATTGGGTAGTTAGGGGATGAGTACTTAAGGGGGTTAGATTTTGAATAGTTCTTTAGTGGGAATGACACTTTTTTTTTTTTTTTTTTAACTCTTTATTTGTTCCAAATTCAAAATAAATTACATTTCATTTTAACCTAGGTGCTCCAGTTACTGCAGTAACGTACCAGCCTTAATTGTTATGATATATATCTAAGTGTTTTTACATTGTTCATGTCTTGGCAATTCAGTATTTTAAACAGGTTTTTTAACCTGCATGTCAGTATAACAATTGATATCTTAAAACTAAAAACTAAAACTAATCTTATCTAAGTATAAAGGGAATTAATCGTTGCAATTGAGGATTGCAACGACTTTTGCCTGAAATTATTAATTATTTTGTTGGACATTTGTTCTAAAGTCTCAACATTCGAAATTCTATGTACTTCGGTAGTACTGTACCAGGGAGGCAACTTCAAAATCATTTTCAGAATTTTGTTCTGAATCCTTTGAAGTGCTTTTTTCCTGGTAATGCAGCAACTAGACCATATTGGCACAGCGTAAAGCATGGCCGGTCTAAAAACTTGTTTAAATACTAGAAGTTTATTCGTCAGGCAAAGTTTGGATTTCCTGTTTATAAGAGGATACAAACATTTTATATATTTGTTACATTTGGCTTGAATGCCCTCAATGTGATCTTTACAAGTTAATTTATGGTCAAGTATTAATCCAAGATATTTCACTTGGTTTGACCAGGAAATTGGAACTCCGTTCATAGTGACTATGTGACTACTACTAGGTTTCAAAAAGGAAGCCCTGGGCTTATGTGGAAATATTATAAGTTGAGTTTTGGAAGTGTTGGGAGAAATCTTCCATTTTTGTAAATAAGAAGAGAAAATATCTAAACTTTTCTGAAGTCTGCTGCAAATAACACGAAGACTTCTTCCTTTAGCGGAAATGCCTGTGTCATCAGCGAACAAAGATTTGTGGCAACCCTGAGGCAAATCAGGGAGGTCCGAAGTGAAAATGTTATACAATATAGGCCCAAGAATGCTACCCTGAGGAACTCCTGCTCTAACAGGTAGTCGATTAGATTTGGAATTTTGATAATTTACCTGTAGAGTTCTGTCAGTTAAATAATTCTGAACTAATTTCATAATGTAAAGTGGAAAATTAAACTTTTTCAATTTAGCAATCAAAGCTTCATGCCAAACACTGTCGAATGCTTTTTCTATGTCTAGAAGAGCAACTCCAGTTGAGTGGCCTTCAGATTTGTTTAAACGAATTAAATTGGTAACTCTTAAGAGTTGATGAGTAGTTGAATGCCCATGGCGAAATCCAAACTGCTCATCTGCAAAAATTGAGTTCGTATTGATGTGAAGCATCATTCTATTCAAAATTATCTTTTCAAAAAGTTTACTTATTGAAGAAAGCAAACTTATTGGACGGTAGCTAGAAGCTTCAGCTGGATTTTTATCCGGCTTCAAAATTGGAACAACTTTTGCATTTTTCCATTTATCAGGAAAGTATGTCAAATGGAAACATCTGTTAAATAATTTTACCAAGAAAGACAAGGTACTCTCTGGGAGTTTTTTGATGAGGATATAGAAAATTCCATCATCACCTGGAGCTTTCATATTTTGAAATTTTTTAGTTATAGACCTTACTTCGTCCAAATCAGTCCCCCAGGAATCATCAAAAATATTTTCCCGAGAGAAAATATTCAGAAAATCCCGAGCAACCTGATTCTCAATAGGACTCGTAAGACCCAAACTGAAATTATGGGAACTCTCGAATTGCTTAGCAAGTTTCTGAGCTTTTTCCAAATTTGTGATCAAAATTTTACCACCTTCTTTAAGCGCTGGAATAGGCTTTTGAGGTTTTTTCAAAATTTTTGTGAGTTTCCAAAAGGGTTTGGAACTCGGGTCTAATTTAGAAATATTATTTTCAAAAGTTTTGTTCCTCAGGGCAGAGAATCGCTTTTTAATTTGTTTTTGCAAATCCCGCCAGATAACTTTCATGGCAGGATCGCGTGTTCTTTGATATTGTCTCCTACGGACATTTTTAAGACGGATCAAGAGCTGAAGATCATCGTCTATTATAATTGAATCGAATTTAACCTCGCATTTTGGTACTGAGGCAGCTCTTGCTTCAACTATAGAAGTAGTCAGAGATTCAAGAGCATAATTAATTTCATCTTTGGTTTGCAAAGGAATGTTTGGATCGAAGTTATATTCCATAAATGTTCGATACTGCTCCCAATCAGCTCTATGGTAATTGAAAGTAGAGCTGTTGGGATTACAAATTATTTCTTGGGATATTTCAAAAGTTACTGGAAGGTGATCAGAACCGAAGTCAGCATGGGTAACCAATTGGCTACAAAGTTGACATGAATCAGTTAAGACCAAATCAATAGTGGAGGGATTTCTTGCAGAAGAAAAGCATGTTGGGCTGTTTGGATATTGAATAGTGTAATACCTGCAGAACAATCATCAAACAGAATATTACCATTGGAATTACTTTGAGCATTATTCCATGAGCGGTGTTTTGCATTAAAATCACCAATAATGAAGAATTTAGACCTATGACGGGTAAGTTTCTGGAGGTCACCCTTGAGAAAATTCTTTTTCTGGCCTACGCATTGGAATGGCAAATAGGCAGCTATAAACGTAAGTTGTCCAAATTTTGTTTCAACAGAAACTCCCAAAGTTTCAAAAACTTTGGTTTCAAATGAAGAAAGAATTTTATGTTTGATTCGTCTATGAATAATGATGGCAACGCCACCACAGGGTCCATCAAGACGATCATTTCTATAAATCAAGTAATTTGCGTCCTTCTTAACCTTATGGTCAGGTTTAAGGAACGTTTCAGTTATAACGGCAATATGGACGTTATGAACTCTCAAAAAATTAAATAGCTCGTCTTCATTATCTTTAAGAGATCGAGCATTCCAATTTACAATATTGAATGCTTTAAAATCCATTACTGAATTTTAAAGTCATGACAATATTATTTGCAATTTTTACTCCAGTTTGAATAGCATCAAACATGGAGTTAGATTTAAGCATATCAGAAATCATGTCAATTAATGAATTCTGTAAAAATTCCATTTTGGGGGCAGTAATGCTTCCTAAGTCAAAATTGTCAAAATTTCCGTTAGAACGTTGGTTAGTATTTTGATTTCTACCCGTTGCAATAGCAGCATAGGTAGCTCCATTAACTCGCTGAACATTGTTAGCAGCGAGGGGAGTAGGTACAGATGAAACATTTGAAGCAGGGGAGATATTTGTACCTACGGGTACGAATGTAGAATTTGTTCCTCGCTGACCGTTGTTAACAGCAGAGGAATTTGTACCTGGTCGGAAACGTGGAGCGTTTCCTACCTGACGGTTAGAACGAGATTGTTGGATCGCTTTGCGAGTCTTACATTCCCAAAAATTGGATTTGTGGTTTTCACCACAATTTGAACATTTAAATTTCTTAGGATCTTCCTTCACAGGACAGTCGTCCTTTGCGTGCGAGGAATCACCACAATTCATGCATTTAGCTGGCATGTAGCAATTTTTAGTTCCGTGACCCCATCCCTGGCACTTACGGCACTGGGTGAGGTTTTGGAAATTTCCTCCAGTCTTCCTGAAGTGTTCCCACTTCACTCGGACATGGAGCATAAGGCTAGCTTTTTCTAAGGCCTTAAGGTTGTTTAGTTCACTAGACTTGAAGTGAACTAAATAAAAATCATTAGAAATCCCGTTGCGCGAATCGCCAGGACGGGATTTCATTTTCATTTTGATTACTTGGAGTGGCACAACTCCAAGTAATTTTGCCAGTTCATCTTTGATCTGATCCAGGGATTCACCACTGGGCAGTCCTTTCATGACAACCTTGAACACACGTTCAGTTTTGGTGTCGTAAGTAAAAAATTTGTGCTTCTTCTCAGTAAGATACTTGAGAAGACATTTAAATCCGTCCAAGGTTTCAGCCAATACACGGCATTCACCCCGACGTCCAATTTGTAGTGAAAACTTAACTTTCACGAAATTCAAAAGTTCCATGCGAAGAGCATGGAAATCGGTAGTGGTTATCACAATAGGGGGAATCTTTTCCTTCTTGGCATTAAGCCGGGAAAGTTTACTAGAATTTTTCTTGGATGATGGATCATTCTCATCATCCGTGAGCAAATCAAATTGATTACTCAAATTAATTTCTTCAGAAGGGGGGTCAAGAGTTTGCCCCTTTCTTTTGCGTTTAGGCGCCATGGCGGCAGTAAATTTTTTATCCAAATCGAATTCCATGCAGATTACTATAAGAATCTGAAGGATCGAAGAGGAATTTTCCAAATCGATATCCAAGAAGGATTACGTCGGGTAGGGTCCAAACAAGGATCGAAGAGGAATAAGAGTTGAACAAGGTAGAAAATTTTTACAGGTTGAGCACTGAAAAGTGCTGTTTAAATTTGTTGTAGCTTTAGGTAGTAGTAACACTTCCTTAAGCAAAAAGCAAATAGATCCGCACGGCAAGAGAGCACGATGCGGACTGGATCTAAAATCATTAATTTACTGCATTTCATATAGTTGCAGAGAATAATCAAGGCCTACTTTGATCAAAAATATATAATCCAGATTAAGGTTGATCCAGGTCATCGGAAGGCCTTCCGGTGGACGCTCAGTATTTAGAACCAGGTTATGGGTTGATTTTGTTAAAATATTAATCAGCACTACCCATATATGCCTGTTGCTGGGGATTTCCAGCACCACTTTGTTCTAGACGACTGGTACCTTTTCTCCCCCCGATGGCCTCTCGAAAACCCGGAATAAAACCGGAACCACTTGGCCAATCTGTTCCAATTTTTAGTAGACCATAATTTCGAACATTTTTCTACTTACTGTGAAAATTTCAACCAATTTCATGGTTAAACAAAAAAGTTATACCTATGCAAACATTGCTATTCGTATACCTGTTCGTAAAAATAAAAACTGCACAAGCGCGTTAGGCCCTCCCCAGTAGTAAAGCAGGTGGTGTTCGTTTGAAACGCTAATAACTTTTCGGAGGTAACTCGGATTCACATCCGGTCTTGAGCCAAGATGTTTCCAATACTTCAAAGGTGCTACATTTTGTACACGAAGAAAATCGACCCACTACAGCGCCACCTTGAGCCGCGAATGTGAAAGTGGCTCGCTCCCCCATACATTTTGTCGATTTTCCCCATACAAACTTCAAGCCGTTTGAGCGAGGGGTTCCCGTGAACCAAATGACTTCAAATTTTGGCAGGGTGTTTCTAACCCCCAAAACTACCATTCGAGAGGATAGCGTTTGATATTCCAGACTTTGACTTTTTTCCATATAACGCTGAAACACTCTAATGAGCATTTATATTTGAGTAATTGATAGTACGATTGTGTCTGTCTCATAGGAGTCGTATGAGAAAACGGGATTGTTGTCTTTTTAATATGTTGCTTTGACTTTTGGTTTTGAAAATGGTAAGGTTTAAACTGCACACTAAGGTTCCTAAGGTTCCAATTGAGGTAATAAAATCACTTAAATTTGATCTCATCTCTTAGAACTTCATCTAAATATTCTGAAGTTTGCATCTATACTCAATGTGGGTTCACTGAAGTTATCTGTATATACGGTGATAAATTTCTTCAAATGTGTTTTTTTTCTTGATTTGTTGTCCGTCGATCTTGTTTTCCGTACTGAGTACCAATGCTACGTGGAAACTGCGTTTGTGTAAAATAAAAATCAAAGTGAATAATGGGGGATATTTTGGAGCAGCTGCAACACCAAGATGAGAAATTCGTAGATATTCTCCGAAAGTAATGAATTTTTGTTATCTAAATAACTACGTTATAATAGGCGTAGCCAGAGGGGAGCGGGGGGGGGGGGGAGGGGCGAGTGCCCAAATAAACTCAGCAACACAAAGGCTTTCGGGAAAAGACGTTCGGTGAAATGGCAATCGGCCAAATTTTCCATAATAAATTTTGTTTCACCCCTCCCTAGCTCGAAACCTGGCTAAGCCCTTGTACGGTATAGATTGCCGATGCTATTGGTTATTTTTTTCTGTCAGGCACGATATCCAGGTTATGTTACTGAACTGCATCGATACACCTACTAGTCTTAGAGTTACCTCTACACAGATAAATATTCTGAATTTTAATTGTGATGTAAACATTCATTCACGTAAACTTAAATTTAATTTCACACAACCGAGCAACTTGTAAACAATGTTGTTTACAAAGATGGGTATTTGTATACAATATTTGCTACATTGCATGAATTGTGCTAGAACTTTACATGATATATAATGTAAACTTATATGATATATGACGCTCCATTTGTGTGCATCATATTGAACAGAAATTTACACTACTTTTCGAACTGTGTATGATCGATATATCAATAACCACATAAAAAAGAGGTTTTTTTTTCTTACTGTATTTAGGAGATTTTTAGCCGTAGGCTAGTTCATCTCCGTAAAGGGTGGGAAGCCTTAGAAAGAGGTCCCCCAGCCACATTGCTTGAGTATCATGCTACTTTAACCTTTGATGATCTACTTAGCTAAAACATTTAAACAACTAGTACAGTAAACAGCATACGAAAAAGACAGACTAAAAGGATACAAAAAAAGAAGAACAAAATATAAAATGAACAAAACAAAACCAATAACAAAACATAGGTCCACTGTAGGAGGTCCTTGGGGGCCCCGTCCAGTAGGGGGATGTCCGGACGGCCGAAAGAATCGATGGTGCTAAATCTTGCGGTATAGCTTCGCCGCCTTCAAAAAGCGCAGTACCGCTGCTTGAGTTGAGAGCACGTCTGCTAGCGTGTCCCGTACGTTGGCAGGCAGACCGTGGAGGCAACGAAGGTGCTCGAATTGTGGACATACGCAT
Source organism: Ochlerotatus camptorhynchus (assembly GCF_037179485.1). Taxonomy (NCBI): domain Eukaryota; kingdom Metazoa; phylum Arthropoda; class Insecta; order Diptera; family Culicidae; genus Ochlerotatus; species Ochlerotatus camptorhynchus. Next base: position 77,920 of record NW_027041312.1, on the reverse strand, counting down.
AACACGTGCTCCACCGTCGAAGGAATATGGCAGAACTCACAGGTCTTCCTGAAGGATCCCCCGCTGAAATCTTGTGAGATTAGGGAGTGTTCTGTCCGGAGTCTGGAAAAAATCCTCTGATCTCGCAGGTTTGCAAGGTCCGTCCACTTTCCGATGTCACCTTTAATTTTTCTAATAAACGGAAGTCTGGCACTGAACCATTCCGTTGCCCACGCTGTCCGCACTGTGCAAGTGATATATCTCTTTACGTCCTGCAACGGTACCTTGTGCGAGTACCGAGGACCTGATGGGCCTGACCCGGCTAGGTTGTACACCTCGATGTTCCCTGGAATCCCGCAGTGTCCGGGAATCCATGCGTATGTAGTGTTTGGTGGCGCAACCTTCAAGATGCCCTGGATCCGGGTCCTCCGACGAAAGGGCCTGAATAACACTGTGGGAGTCCGACAGAATCAAGATTGGGCGATCCGCAGGAACCGTGATGGCATGAAGAATAGCCACTGCTTCTGCCGAGAACATCGAACATTGTTTTGGCAGACTTCTACTCGTTGGAGAAATGTCACCAGCGATTCCCATTCCGACTCCAGCTCTAGATCTTGACCCGTCCGTGTAACGATGCATGTAGTTTGGGTACGATCCGGTCAGCTCTGCTATCGATCTCCTAAGGGCTACGAAATTGTCCTCCGGAATTCTCCTTTATCCGGAGAAGTTCAGAGCCGGGGACAGAGGGATTTTATACCGGCAAACACAAATTTTGATTGTACATATCGAAAAATGTGATGCAAGATATGGAAACTTCTATTCTCTCAAACGCCACATCATAAAAAGCATCCAGCCGGTAGTACTACGAAGGAAAACGGTGGAAATTTTGCATCCGCCATGAAATGTTAACTCAATGCGACGAAGCAAGTTCTACCCGTTTTTTTCTCCTCTGTTCGGGACATACTGCGACCAGTAATTTGATCTATTGTAGTATATCCTGTGTCCTTAGTTTAGTGCATGTCGTATTACTTCATCACTATTGAGAAATGATGAAGTATTCGGTTTTGATACAGTTGTCATTCTTGCTATTTATACCCTTCGGAGTGTTGAAACACCCTCTAAAGGCGCGCCCCTTTGTCAACCAAAATTGGATTCCTTAAAAACAAAATTATAGAATGACACCGATAGTGACCATGCATCAGAACCCTAGTCTTAACCACTTCAAACTAGGGAACAACGAATAGAAGATTAGGAATCACATAGATGAAGACTAACTAACTCATTTTTTCCTTGTTTCAAGATCATCCTCGGTCCAGGCAACCCGAGGACTTATCACTATCAACAAGGCATAAAAAGTAACAAGGACTAAGATGTGTTTTTTTTGATTACTGAAAAATCGTGTTCCCCTAGTTTGAAGTAGTCAAGACTAGGAATCGGTGGTAGATCTTACATCCCGTAACGTACCACGTAAAGTTGATCTACCCACGTTACAGGGCAAAGTTCTACCCGTTTCTGTGAATCATAAATGTCAATGGGTGCAGATGTACGTTAGAGTTACATAAAATAACGATTATGAAAAAAAAATAATTTTATTTCATTGTTAAAACTGAGAAAATACCTGGAAACAATAAATAACAAAATCTCGAATAAAATTACAGTACTGTCGGTGAACTTTTAAAAAAATTGTAGATCTTTCGGTTATTTTTGATTTTAAAATTACAGTTCTCCGGTAAAGCCGACTACAAATCAAGCTTGCTTTTTCGGTAAACGTTACCGATCGTTCAATAAATAAAGTCTGTTCCAGTTAGTATTTAGCCGCTTCTTTTTAATTACTGTAGCGCCTCTAGTTGTCGTAGCAAGAAACTGTTGACAGCGTTTTAATCCGGAAGTATTGTTAATAGTAGCGAAAATTTCATCAGGTTTTCATCACTTTGAATGGACAACATTACAGAATAATGTCGATTTTATTGAGAAAAGTATCGATCCAGAATTGTTCAGATTTTCGTCCCATTGAAAAATTTTGGGCAATTATCAAGCACAAACTGTATAAATGTGGCAAAACAATAAAAACACCATCTTATTTGGAGAAGTGGTGGAAAAGGATGGTAGATGAGGTTGACAGTACTACTGTGCATGATGATGATGAGAGAGGTATTCCGCGAAAAGTTCAAAAATTCATCCGTTCATTCATTCATATTTTTTGTTGTATCTTTCCCTTAAAGCTTAATGAAAATCCTACAAAATGATACCTTTAGCGTTTTTTTACTTTATTTCCCATTGGATAAATGACCTAATTTGTGCGGTCAAATTCTTAATGGAACAGACTTTATAACAACTAATTTGACTGATTCAATTTACAGATTTTTTGGCAATGTTATCGATTACCGAAGCCATTACCGACCGTTGAAAATTAGTTAAATAAATTACCGAAGTCGGTAATTTTTTCCAGGTGTGTATATTACGTAATATAGACTGTAGTGTAAACACAGAATTATAGTTTATGAATAAACGTGTATTAACTTGTAGTAGTATAAAATACTCCTTATCGTAGATTTTCACATAGAATTGTGTTTAAAGTACGAAAATGTGCGTTTAAAAGAATTTTCAGCTTCATATTTAACGATCCAATATTAATTAGAATAAGATATTTTGCCGAACATTGTATCATTTGTTTGTAATACTTCATTTGTCAGGGTTGTCTTAATGAAGTTTGACAGGGAAAAGTCGAGGGAAGCTGAAATTGGTTTAAAATCCCTGTTTACTTTCTGCAATTTAACGCAGATAACCAAAAACTAATAATTAACATTAACACAGCAAATATAAAACAAAATACAACAATTAATACAACATAAATTACGGTCAGGATGGTTAAAGTATATCAGCAAAAAGTTTGTCAAGAAAGAAAAATTGAACGGTGTCTTGGTAAACTTCGCGTCGTTTCACAGGACCATTAAAAACAAACCATTTTTGTTGCAGATTAGATTATACCGGTAATAAATAGCTGTAAATACATTTGGGTTTCCTAAATCCAAATCAAATGTTGGAAGCGTTGTGTGAAGTGAATTTCAGCAAAATTACCAAAATATATTTATTAAAATATGTACACAGTTACGACTAAATGTAGGCAATTTATTTATAAATCTTACAAAATTTGACGAAAACCCTCTTATTTCTTGATATTGGAAACATATCTTTCAAACTAATAACAACAGTCGATGCAGCGCTATAATCGTTTATTTGAATGATGACATTGAAAGCTTTTTAATGCCAATGAAATAAAATTGAAATGTATGCAGTAAAATATTATTTTACGTTGACAAAAACTCATCAAAACAATCATTAGCGTCCCTTGATGAAATATTATCAAGATTTCTCTTGATATCTATTATGGAAGAAGCATAAATTGTGTAGCATTTTAGGATGACCAGCCATGTGGAAAAATACACTACAAGGGGGTGGGGGTCCACATGTAATAAGTTTTTTTTCAGGCGAAAACAAGAATTTTTTTATATGTTTGAAAACATGTAAAACAGACTAATAAAAACTCTATGCGATAGAAGCTACAAAATGGAACCCTGTTTACAATTCAGAAATAGTGCATTATATTCAGTAGAATATAATAATTTTTGTAATCAAAAGTACGCTGTTTAACGGTACTTCGCTTCGCTTCGGCATATAAAATGCATCTTCCGTCAGTCTCGTATGGAATTTGTTTAACATCAGTCGTAATGTAAGTCATGAGCAGATAATTTGATGCATACATTTTGGATGTAGCTGTATTCATTGAATTTAATGCGAGTGATCGAAATGGGATCCATATGCTACACTCTATCACTATTTCCCACTTGTTTATACTTTTTTGACCTAGACTACGTCTTACGGGAAGGTACTGGGAGTAAATCAAAAATCTAAAATTGCGACCACCACAAAAAGGTATAAGATTTCGAACGCTTACCGTGGCAAACCGAAATCCGTACACCTAAGAAATTAATCAAAATCCGTACATTTCATACAAAACGCCTACTTTTTGTATGAGGTGTACGGATTTCGATGCTGTATGGATTTCGGTCCCCCACGGTACTTTAACCATCCTGACCGTATAATACTGTCATTTATAAATGAAATTAAAATCCAAATACATCAATCAATAGGAAATAACTCTTGTAAGCTGTTACAATAAACGCTTATTCAATTTTTCATAAAAACTGTTTTAAAAATGTACAAATAAATAGTGATAATGTTATCTCTGTTTTCATGAAATAAACGTTCTCCTCAAACCCAGTCGTGATAATCGAGTACCATTTGGTTGCACATCGTACTGCTTGCCTTGTTAATGTGCCTCAACTCATTTTCGCTTCGGACGGCGGGTAACCAGGTAAAATCAGCAGCAGCAATAGCAGTAGCAGTAGCAGTAGCAGTAACAGTAGCAGTAGCAGTAGCAGTAGCAGTAGCAGTAGCAGTAGCAATAGCAATAGCAATAGCAGTAGTAGTAGCAGTAGCAGTAGCAGTAGCAGTAGCAGTAGCAGTAGCAGTAGCAGTAGCAGTAGCAGTAGCAGTAGCAGTAGCAGTAGCAGTAGCAGTAGCAGTAGCAGTAGCAGTAGCAGTAGCAGTAGCAGTAGCAGTAGCAGTAGCAGTAGCAGTAGCAGTAGCAGTAGCAGTAGCAGTAGCAGTAGCAGTAGCAGTAGCAGTAGCAGTAGCAGTAGCAGTAGCAGTAGCAGTAGCAGTAGCAGTAGCAGTAGCAGTAGCAGTAGCAGTAGCAGTAGCAGTAGCAGTAGCAGTAGCAGTAGCAGTAGCAGTAGCAGTAGCAGTAGCAGTAGCAGTAGCAGTAGCAGTAGCAGTAGCAGTAGCAGTAGCAGTAGCAGTAGCAGTAGCAGTAGCAGTAGCAGTAGCAGTAGCAGTAGCAGTAGCAGTAGCAGTAGCAGTAGCAGTAGCAGTAGCAGTAGCAGTAGCAGTAGCAGTAGCAGTAGCAGAAGCAGTAGCAGTAGCAGTAGCAGTAGCAGTAGCAGTAGCAGTAGCAGTAGCAGTAGCAGTAGCAGTAGCAGTAGCAGTAGCAGTAGCAGTAGCAGTAGCAGTAGCAGTAGCAGTAGCAGTAGCAGTAGCAGTAGCAGTAGCAGTAGCAGTAGCAGTAGCAGTAGCAGTAGCAGTAGCAGTAGCAGTAGCAGTAGCAGTAGCAGTAGCAGTAGCAGTAGCAGTAGCAGTAGCAGTAGCAGTAGCAGTAGCAGTAGCAGTAGCAGTAGCAGTAGCAGTAGCAGTAGCAGTAGCAGTAGCAGTAGCAGTAGCAGTAGTAGGAAGGCGGTTCCTGTGCACCTCGAACTTTGCGCGTCGTTCCCGTTGAGATTACTGGCGGTGGTAGCGGCGTCACCTCGACGGCGCAAGCGCTCCTTGCCTGAATGATAACTACAAATCTCGATTACTTTTTCGAAAGGACATATCAGCTTTTGTAAACAACGCATTTTATCGTCGGTTTGGCATAACTGATAGCTCGCCCCACATACTAACACCACTATATCAGGAAGGGGAAAATTTTCTCTATCTGATAGTATTGTTAGCATGTGTAGGTTAGCTACCAGTTATGCCAAATCGACGATCAAATGCGTTGTTTACAAAAGCTGATGCGTCCCTTCGAAAAAGTAATCAAGAAATACTTCTTGGGCTGCGTACCAATTGCCGAGTTAAATTTAACTCGTGGCTAAACGTGACGTTTCGAAAGCTATTTTCAATGTTCGAACATGCCGGAAATTGATCAATTTTCAAACAGAACTCATCCACGGTTATCAAAATTTAAGTTCTAGTCGGCCATCCATAAATTACGTATATTTTTGACAAATAAACCCCCCTTCCCCCTCGGAGCGTGTTTTGCAATACACCTAATACATGGCCGAGCCCAACTTCTGCAACTCCTCTTCTCCCTCAACTACTACGTTCCCTAATTATTGGGCAACACTGAAAATCAGGAACACACCACACAAAACGGGCTGGACATTTTTGCTTAATTTCGGTATTGATCGTCAATATTTCGCGATCAGAAAATTTTAGCTTGAAATCCCTCGATTTAATTCTCGGTACATCTTTAATCTATTGATTGAATTAAAAATAATCTTAATATGGTTTTTTTAGATTTCGTGCGTTTTGTGAACGCACATTCATTATTTTGCATAAGAAAACGGGAACAGCATGTGATGAAAAGGATTTTCCTACACAGATTACAGTTTTCTGTACCAAGCACTGAAATTATCAGACGGTACCTCTATTTATGCTTTTAGATTAGCTATGAAAGTCCCTCCTACTTGGAAAATTATGCAATAGAACGATTTATACAACCCCATTTTTTTTTGCTGATGGAGGCGAGGCGTAGCAAGCCGTTTGATTGCATAATTCTTCAAGTAGGAGGGACTTGCAATGCTTATCACTTAGCATAAATAGAGGTACCATCGAGTTTCTTTCAGTGCTAGGTTCCTGAAATTCGACAGTGAGCGTTCAAAAGGGCCTACTTGTAATGTTCGATTCTCTTCATCGATTTTCTGTTTACATACACAGTGGTCCAAACGGAAAAATACATGGAAATTGGGTTTTGCGTGAAATCTACTGGTTTTATATATTTTATCTACCAATTGAAAAAAAAAAAAAAAAAAAAAAAAAAAAAACGGAGGCTGTGTTCCACTTGGAAAATTTTCAAATCTGTGCTGAAAATACCTGGAGAAAGTCGACGAAGAGAATCTTGTCAGTGTTACTTAAGATCTAATGCAATTTTCAGCTTGAATTGTTTCGCTTAGCTGTAGCAATGCACAGAGCGGAAAAATACATGGACAATGGGTTTTGCGCAAAATCTACTGGTTTTAGCGTTTTGATGTGTTGAAAAGAGTTTTTGGTAATAAAAAAGCGTATCTTTTCATTGAATCAGTCATTAGGGTGATTCACTTTTAGGGTGACTTCAAAAATCTAACTCTTCAGGGAAATTTTTGGTAACCAGGAGTTTCAATTTCAAAAACCAAGTTTTACTAAGTAGGAAATGCAAAATATGTACATCGGACCGAAATCATAGGTTACTTCTACTGTATTTTATTGATTTAAATCTAGAAAAAAAATGCACGAGAATTTCACTACACAGCTTAACGCAGTCTACGTCAACCATGCGGTCGTATCTTGTACACAACACCACCAATTTTTTTTTCCTTGATTTCTTTTCCGTCGATCTTGTTTTCCGTACTGCGTAAGAGCATACCAATGCTACCGACGCCAGGAAGGCAGCTTCCACACCTGGACCCTACCTATCGTTGCATCACTCATGGACCAGGAACCAATGGCTTTATGCCACAGAAAATGGTGCCGGCTGGGATCGAACCCAATAAATTGGAGTGAGAGGCAGTCACGCTTACCACTGCACCACCACCGACGCTAACCTTGCTCCTACTTAATAATTAATTGCAAATGGATTTTTAAATATGTAGACTATATTCAGAGAAGGTAATCAAATGCTAGGCGATAAGAATGTATAAAAAACCAGCATGACGTTAACTCTTTTTCCATTCCAACAAGTTGACACCTTAGCATACACAACTGTTCCAACCCAACAAACAATTTTAGCAGCAGACTAACTTATGCTGGCAAAAATTTATTAATTTTTAGCAGTATAAGCTAATCTACTGCTAAATTGTTAGTTGGGAGCGACAATCCACCATAATGTCGAGAAATGTAGTGTCCGGGAATCCATGCGTATGTAGTGTTTGGTGGCGCAACCTTCAAGATGCCCTGGATCCGGGTCCTCCGACGAAAGGGCCTGAATAACACTGTGGGAGTCCGACAGAATCAAGATTGGGCGATCCGCAGGAACCGTGATGGCATGAAGAATAGCCACTGCTTCTGCCGAGAACATCGAACATTGTTTTGGCAGACTTCTACTCGTTGGAGAAATGTCACCAGCGATTCCCATTCCGACTCCAGCTCTAGATCTTGACCCGTCCGTGTAACGATGCATGTAGTTTGGGTACGATCCGGTCAGCTCTGCTATCGATCTCCTAAGGGCTACGAAATTGTCCTCCGAGCATTTCCAGCCCAAAACGCAAACCGGTTGGTCATGAGTGTTTCCGATTTGAATGAAACATTTCTCACGTGTTCGCTGCTACTAATGGTTGCATTTTTCATTTAAATATGATTTTTTCCTCCAGAGTAACTTTTGAAAAGGGCGTATAAAAAAATGGATTATTTTTTTTTTCAAAAAATCATAACTTGAAAACTATTGATCTGATCAAAATGGCATATGAGAAGAAGTTTTAGGTAGTTAAATTATCTTTGCGGAAAAAAATACACTGAAAGAAAAACTTAGTAAATTAGTATCTAAAAAACGTAAAACGATGATTATCTCAAAACACCCCCCCTTCGATCTTTATAATTTTTTTTTTCAAGAAAACTGAAAAAATGCCCTAATATTTGGTGAAGATTGTATACTGGTAACTTTCTTTAAAAAAAAATTATAATTTTTGAAATTTTTGTTGGTTTTTACAAGTTGGTGAAATTGCATATTTTTTAGTAAAATAGTAATTTATTTGGATTCTACGCATAATTTTCAAAAACATTGCACATAGAAACTTTTTTTCTAAATCCAGCCGTTCTCAAGTTAGTGCAATTAAAAAAAATAATTATAATAATTTTCTACATTTTGGGCCATTTTCAAATGTTAGTCGTGATGTCCAGCAACGAGATGTTTTTCCATGAATATATATTAAAAAACAGACAATTCATTCTCAAATATGGTAGCTGTCAGACTTACCCGTTTCTATTTAGACGCAGCGGAAAAGAAACAAGTTTATAAGTAAATACTCTCAAATATACCCAAATAATCAACAAACCCACTCATGTGCCTTTTTTCTGTCCTCTATTAGTTGTATACCTGGATAGAATTGTGTATGTCATAACAGAGGCTCAAAACATAAACAGGTAAACAAATATGTTATTAAACCTGTAATTGAGATAAATTCTCTAGGTACTTCTCTGACGTATACCATATTGTGCCTTAAGAGCTCATCTCGCGATATCACAACTACATAAAAAGGCACTCCGTGGAGGCTTCTTACACTCACACTTAAAAAAGTTTGCTATAATCAATTGTACCTAATGAAGATAGGTATAATGTCAACATTGTAATTATTCTGCTACATATATATATATATTGGGACGATCTTCACCTGTTCCATTCAGTTCATCTCTCTTAGCGTTTCAAGTTAAAAAGCAAGTAGTTTTTTACGATGGATAACAATTTCAAGTGTTGTAAACCTCCACCTAAATCAATTTCAAAGCATGACACAGTAGCAGTTCAGTTGTTTATCTCAAAATTATTAGAATTTTTAAAGTTGCAAATAACAGTCCAAAAGTGTATTTTTATGTCAGATGGAGCAGCATCACAATACAAAAACATAAAAATTTTTGCTAGCATTTGTGGATTTAAAGATAAGCATAATGTAGAAATTGAATGGCATTTTTTTGCAACTTCACACGGCAAAGGTCATTGTTATGTGATTGGCGGTACCCTTAAGAGAATGGCAACCAGAGCAAGTTTAGCTAAGCAACACGAGCACCCTATAACGAACCATTAACAACTGTACGACTGGGCAAATAGTCGTAAAGAAGATCTTCAAACAAAAATGTCATTTTGTTATGTTTCTACGGAAGAATACAAAAAGGCTGACACGGAATTTGATCCAATTTTTAAGAAAGTGAAACCAATTCCTGGAACTCGAAAATATCATTGCTATATTCCAGTTTCAAACAACCAAATTTCAGTAAAAATATTCTCTAATTCAAACGATACACCCAAATTATTCAATGTATTCAAATAATATGAGTTGTAAAATAAAATAATAAATATATACTGTTTTTTATCTCAACAAATCTTTCATTTGACCATATCAACGTGCTTCTCTTCCGCTGCCTCTAGATAGAAACGGGTAAGTCTGACAGCTACCATATCTGAGAATGAATTGTTTGTTTTTTAATATACAATCAAGAAATAAAATCTCGTTGCTGGACATCTCGACAAACATTTGAAAATGGCCAATAATGTTGAAAATTGTTATAATTATATTTTTTTTAATTTGCATTAACTTGAGAACGGCTGGACTAAGGAAAAAAATTTCTATATGCAAAGTTATCGAAAATTATGCGTAGAATCCAAATAAATTGTTATTTTTCAAAAAAATATGCATTTTCATCAACTTGTAAAAATCAACAAAAATTTAAAAAATTATAGATTTCTTTTTAAGGAAGTTACCAGCATACACTTTTCACGAAATTCAAGGGTATTCCATCAATTTTCTTGAAAAAAAATTTTATAAAGATCGAAGGGGGGGTGTTTTGAGATAATCATCGTTTTACGTTTTTAAATACTAATTTACGAAGTTTTTTCTTTCAGTGTATTTTTTCCGCAAAAATAATTTAACTACCTAAAACTTCTTCTCATATGCCGTTTTGATCAGATCAATAGTTTTCAAGTTATGATTTTTTGAATAAAAAATAATCCATTTTTTTATACGCCCTTTTCAAAAGTTACTCTGGAGGAAAAAATGATATTTAAATGAAAAATGCAACCATTAGTAGCAGCGAACACGTGAGCAATGTTTCATTCAAATCAGAAGGGGTCGAGACAAAATTGACATTTTTTTTAACGATTTGAGCTAGAAATGCTCCTCCGGAATTCTCCTTTATCCGGAGAAGTTCAGAGCCGGGGACAGAGGGATTTTATACCGGCAAACACAAATTTTGATTGTACATATCGAAAAATGTGATGCAAGATATGGAAACTTCTATTCTCTCAAACGCCACATCATAAAAAGCATCCAGCCGGTAGTACTACGAAGGAAAACGGTGGAAATTTTGCATCCGCCATGAAATGTTAACTCAATGCGACGAAGCAAGTTCTACCCGTTTTTTTCTCCTCTGTTCGGGACATACTGCGACCAGTAATTTGATCTATTGTAGTATATCCTGTGTCCTTAGTTTAGTGCATGTCGTATTACTTCATCACTATTGAGAAATGATGAAGTATTCGGTTTTGATACAGTTGTCATTCTTGCTATTTATACCCTTCGGAGTGTTGAAACACCCTCTAAAGGCGCGCCCCTTTGTCAACCAAAATTGGATTCCTTAAAAACAAAATTATAGAATGACACCGATAGTGACCATGCATCAGAACCCTAGTCTTAACCACTTCAAACTAGGGAACAACGAATAGAAGATTAGGAATCACATAGATGAAGACTAACTAACTCATTTTTTCCTTGTTTCAAGATCATCCTCGGTCCAGGCAACCCGAGGACTTATCACTATCAACAAGGCATAAAAAGTAACAAGGACTAAGATGTGTTTTTTTTGATTACTGAAAAATCGTGTTCCCCTAGTTTGAAGTAGTCAAGACTAGGAATCGGTGGTAGATCTTACATCCCGTAACGTACCACGTAAAGGTGATCTACCGACGTTACAGGGCAAAGTTCTACCCGTTTCTGTGAATCATAAATGTCAATGGGTGCAGATGTACGTTAGAGTTACATAAAATAACGATTATGAAAAAAAAATAATTTTATTTCATTGTTAAAACTGAGAAAATACCTGGAAACAATAAATAACAAAATCTCGAATAAAATTACAGTACTGTCGGTGAACTTTTAAAAAAATTGTAGATCTTTCGGTTATTTTTGATTTTAAAATTACAGTTCTCCGGTAAAGCCGACTACAAATCAAGCTTGCTTTTTCGGTAAACGTTACCGATCGTTCAATAAATAAAGTCTGTTCCAGTTAGTATTTAGCCGCTTCTTTTTAATTACTGTAGCGCCTCTAGTTGTCGTAGCAAGAAACTGTTGACAGCGTTTTAATCCGGAAGTATTGTTAATAGTAGCGAAAATTTCATCAGGTTTTCATCACTTTGAATGGACAACATTACAGAATAATGTCGATTTTATTGAGAAAAGTATCGATCCAGAATTGTTCAGATTTTCGTCCCATTGAAAAATTTTGGGCAATTATCAAGCACAAACTGTATAAATGTGGCAAAACAATAAAAACACCATCTTATTTGGAGAAGTGGTGGAAAAGGATGGTAGATGAGGTTGACAGTACTACTGTGCATGATGATGATGAGAGAGGTATTCCGCGAAAAGTTCAAAAATTCATCCGTTCATTCATTCATATTTTTTGTTGTATCTTTCCCTTAAAGCTTAATGAAAATCCTACAAAATGATACCTTTAGCGTTTTTTTACTTTATTTCCCATTGGATAAATGACCTAATTTGTGCGGTCAAATTCTTAATGGAACAGACTTTATAACAACTAATTTGACTGATTCAATTTACAGATTTTTTGGCAATGTTATCGATTACCGAAGCCATTACCGACCGTTGAAAATTAGTTAAATAAATTACCGAAGTCGGTAATTTTTTCCAGGTGTGTATATTACGTAATATAGACTGTAGTGTAAACACAGAAATATAGTTTATGAATAAACGTGTATTAACTTGTAGTAGTATAAAATACTCCTTATCGTAGATTTTCACATAGAATTGTGTTTAAAGTACGAAAATGTGCGTTTAAAAGAATTTTCAGCTTCATATTTAACGATCCAATATTAATTAGAATAAGATATTTTGCCGAACATTGTATCATTTGTTTGTAATACTTCATTTGTCAGGGTTGTCTTAATGAAGTTTGACAGGGAAAAGTCGAGGGAAGCTGAAATTGGTTTAAAATCCCTGTTTACTTTCTGCAATTTAACGCAGATAACCAAAAACTAATAATTAACATTAACACAGCAAATATAAAACAAAATACAACAATTAATACAACATAAATTACGGTCAGGATGGTTAAAGTATATCAGCAAAAAGTTTGTCAAGAAAGAAAAATTGAACGGTGTCTTGGTAAACTTCGCGTCGTTTCACAGGACCATTAAAAACAAACCATTTTTGTTGCAGATTAGATTATACCGGTAATAAATAGCTGTAAATACATTTGGGTTTCCTAAATCCAAATCAAATGTTGGAAGCGTTGTGTGAAGTGAATTTCAGCAAAATTACCAAAATATATTTATTAAAATATGTACACAGTTACGACTAAATGTAGGCAATTTATTTATAAATCTTACAAAATTTGACGAAAACCCTCTTATTTCTTGATATTGGAAACATATCTTTCAAACTAATAACAACAGTCGATGCAGCGCTATAATCGTTTATTTGAATGATGACATTGAAAGCTTTTTAATGCCAATGAAATAAAATTGAAATGTATGCAGTAAAATATTATTTTACGTTGAGAAAAACTCATCAAAACAATCATTAGCGTCCCTTGATGAAATATTATCAAGATTTCTCTTGATATCTATTATGGAAGAAGCATAAATTGTGTAGCATTTTAGGATGACCAGCCATGTGGAAAAATACACTACAAGGGGGTGGGGGTCCACATGTAATAAGTTTTTTTTCAGGCGAAAACAAGAATTTTTTTATATGTTTGAAAACATGTAAAACAGACTAATAAAAACTCTATGCGATAGAAGCTACAAAATGGAACCCTGTTTACAATTCAGAAATAGTGCATTATATTCAGTAGAATATAATAATTTTTGTAATCAAAAGTACGCTGTTTAACGGTACTTCGCTTCGCTTCGGCATATAAAATGCATCTTCCGTCAGTCTCGTATGGAATTTGTTTAACATCAGTCGTAATGTAAGTCATGAGCAGATAATTTGATGCATACATTTTGGATGTAGCTGTATTCATTGAATTTAATGCGAGTGATCGAAATGGGATCCATATGCTACACTCTATCACTATTTCCCACTTGTTTATACTTTTTTGACCTAGACTACGTCTTACGGGAAGGTACTGGGAGTAAATCAAAAATCTAAAATTGCGACCACCACAAAAAGGTATAAGATTTCGAACGCTTACCGTGGCAAACCGAAATCCGTACACCTAAGAAATTAATCAAAATCCGTACATTTCATACAAAACGCCTACTTTTTGTATGAGGTGTACGGATTTCGATGCTGTATGGATTTCGGTCCCCCACGGTACTTTAACCATCCTGACCGTATAATACTGTCATTTATAAATGAAATTAAAATCCAAATACATCAATCAATAGGAAATAACTCTTGTAAGCTGTTACAATAAACGCTTATTCAATTTTTCATAAAAACTGTTTTAAAAATGTACAAATAAATAGTGATAATGTTATCTCTGTTTTCATGAAATAAACGTTCTCCTCAAACCCAGTCGTGATAATCGAGTACCATTTGGTTGCACATCGTACTGCTTGCCTTGTTAATGTGCCTCAACTCATTTTCGCTTCGGACGGCGGGTAACCAGGTAAAATCAGCAGCAGCAATAGCAGTAGCAGTAGCAGTAGCAGTAACAGTAGCAGTAGCAGTAGCAGTAGCAGTAGCAGTAGCAGTAGCAGTAGCAGTAGCAGTAGCAGTAGCAGTAGCAGTAGCAGTAGCAGTAGCAGTAGCAGTAGCAATAGCAATAGCAATAGCAGTAGTAGTAGCAGTAGCAGTAGCAGTAGCAGTAGCAGTAGCAGTAGCAGTAGCAGTAGCAGTAGCAGTAGCAGTAGCAGTAGCAGTAGCAGTAGCAGTAGCAGTAGCAGTAGCAGTAGCAGTAGCAGTAGCAGTAGCAGTAGCAGTAGCAGTAGCAGTAGCAGTAGCAGTAGCAGTAGCAGTAGCAGTAGCAGTAGCAGTAGCAGTAGCAGTAGCAGTAGCAGTAGCAGTAGCAGTAGCAGTAGCAGTAGCAGTAGCAGTAGCAGTAGCAGTAGCAGTAGCAGTAGCAGTAGCAGTAGCAGTAGCAGTAGCAGTAGCAGTAGCAGTAGCAGTAGCAGTAGCAGTAGCAGTAGCAGTAGCAGTAGCAGTAGCAGTAGCAGTAGCAGTAGCAGTAGCAGTAGCAGTAGCAGTAGCAGTAGCAGTAGCAGTAGCAGTAGCAGTAGCAGTAGCAGTAGCAGTAGCAGTAGCAGTAGCAGTAGCAGTAGCAGTAGCAGTAGCAGTAGCAGTAGCAGTAGCAGTAGCAGTAGCAGTAGCAGTAGCAGTAGCAGTAGCAGTAGCAGTAGCAGTAGCAGTAGCAGTAGCAGTAGCAGTAGCAATAGCAATAGCAATAGCAGTAGTAGTAGCAGTAGCAGTAGCAGTAGCAGTAGCAGTAGCAGTAGCAGTAGCAGTAGCAGTAGCAGTAGCAGTAGCAGTAGCAGTAGCAGTAGCAGTAGCAGTAGCAGTAGCAGTAGCAGTAGCAGTAGCAGTAGCAGTAGCAGTAGCAGTAGCAGTAGCAGTAGCAGTAGCAGTAGCAGTAGCAGTAGCAGTAGCAGTAGCAGTAGCAGTAGCAGTAGCAGTAGCAGTAGCAGTAGCAGTAGCAGTAGCAGTAGCAGTAGCAGTAGCAGTAGCAGTAGCAGTAGCAGTAGCAGTAGCAGTAGCAGTAGCAGTAGCAGTAGCAGTAGCAGTAGCAGTAGCAGTAGCAGTAGCAGTAGCAGTAGCAGTAGCAGTAGCAGTAGCAGTAGCAGTAGCAGTAGCAGTAGTAGTAGCAGTAGCAGTAGCAGTAGCAATAGCAGTAGTAGTAGCAGTAGCAGTAGCAGTAGCAGTAGCAGTAGCAGTAACAGTAGCAGTAGCAGTAGCAGTAGCAGTAGCAGTAGCAGTAGCAGTAGTAGGAAGGCGGTTCCTGTGCACCTCGAACTTTGCGCGTCGTTCCCGTTGAGATTACTGGCGGTGGTAGCGGCGTCACCTCGACGGCGCAAGCGCTCCTTGCCTGAATGATAACTACAAATCTCGATTACTTTTTCGAAAGGACATATCAGCTTTTGTAAACAACGCATTTTATCGTCGGTTTGGCATAACTGATAGCTCGCCCCACATACTAACACCACTATATCAGGAAGGGGAAAATTTTCTCTATCTGATAGTATTGTTAGCATGTGTAGGTTAGCTACCAGTTATGCCAAATCGACGATCAAATGCGTTGTTTACAAAAGCTGATGCGTCCCTTCGAAAAAGTAATCAAGAAATACTTCTTGGGCTGCGTACCAATTGCCGAGTTAAATTTAACTCGTGGCTAAACGTGACGTTTCGAAAGCTATTTTCAATGTTCGAACATGCCGGAAATTGATCAATTTTCAAACAGAACTCATCCACGGTTATCAAAATTTAAGTTCTAGTCGGCCATCCATAAATTACGTATATTTTTGACAAATAAACCCCCCTTCCCCCTCGGAGCGTGTTTTGCAATACACCTAATACATGGCCGAGCCCAACTTCTGCAACTCCTCTTCTCCCTCAACTACTACGTTCCCTAATTATTGGGCAACACTGAAAATCAGGAACACACCACACAAAACGGGCTGGACATTTTTGCTTAATTTCGGTATTGATCGTCAATATTTCGCGATCAGAAAATTTTAGCTTGAAATCCCTCGATTTAATTCTCGGTACATCTTTAATCTATTGATTGAATTAAAAATAATCTTAATATGGTTTTTTTAGATTTCGTGCGTTTTGTGAACGCACATTCATTATTTTGCATAAGAAAACGGGAACAGCATGTGATGAAAAGGATTTTCCTACACAGATTACAGTTTTCTGTACCAAGCACTGAAATTATCAGACGGTACCTCTATTTATGCTTTTAGATTAGCTATGAAAGTCCCTCCTACTTGGAAAATTATGCAATAGAACGATTTATACAACCCCATTTTTTTTTGCTGATGGAGGCGAGGCGTAGCAAGCCGTTTGATTGCATAATTCTTCAAGTAGGAGGGACTTGCAATGCTTATCACTTAGCATAAATAGAGGTACCATCGAGTTTCTTTCAGTGCTAGGTTCCTGAAATTCGACAGTGAGCGTTCAAAAGGGCCTACTTGTAATGTTCGATTCTCTTCATCGATTTTCTGTTTACATACACAGTGGTCCAAACGGAAAAATACATGGAAATTGGGTTTTGCGTGAAATCTACTGGTTTTATATATTTTATCTACCAATTGAAAAAAAAAAAAAAAAAAAAAAAAACGGAGGCTGTGTTCCACTTGGAAAATTTTCAAATCTGTGCTGAAAATACCTGGAGAAAGTCGACGAAGAGAATCTTGTCAGTGTTACTTAAGATCTAATGCAATTTTCAGCTTGAATTGTTTCGCTTAGCTGTAGCAATGCACAGAGCGGAAAAATACATGGACAATGGGTTTTGCGCAAAATCTACTGGTTTTAGCGTTTTGATGTGTTGAAAAGAGTTTTTGGTAATAAAAAAGCGTATCTTTTCATTGAATCAGTCATTAGGGTGATTCACTTTTAGGGTGACTTCAAAAATCTAACTCTTCAGGGAAATTTTTGGTATTTTTTTTACTTCTTCAAAGTTGTAGAAGATGCAAAACCAAGCAACTTTGTTAAAGACGTCAAATTTTTATCTCATCATCTACGCATTCTACGAACTGAAACCACTAGAAGGTTAGGGTGATTCATGAAAAAACAATGTTTTGACCCTAGCCTTTTTTGCTTAGTATTTAGAGAAAACTGTTCTTGAAATTACTTTTGAAACTTTAAAAAACACACATTTTGATTACCTAAGTATGACGTTTGGTCCAACGAATCAAAAGATACAGTTGTTTTATGGTAAGAAACAAGTATTTTTTAAACTAATATAACTTTAAAACGCGCAAGTCAATTTCAAATTTATTGAAAGTAATGGAAAGAAAAATTTGGTTCTATATTTGCTGAAAGAAATGGCAGAGGTATCATTTTTTCAACTCGAGATATTTGAATAAGAAAACTGTCATTTTTTAAGGAAAAAATCCATAGAACATGAATAAAAGTGGCAATAACCGTTCATTCACCGAAGTCAGTAGAGTTTTACCGGGTTTTTGAACAGCAGATCAAGTCGATAAAATTTTCCAATGACCTTTAAACGTGATAAATCCATAAATTTGACAAATTTTATTTTTTATGGTATAATGGGGTAAATTAAACAAAATATGTACAGGTTCGGAATACATTTACTAATTATTGGATTTTTAAAAGGTTTTCAAACTTTTACCGAACAGTTCTGTATTCCAAAATTTACCGATCGGCAGTTGATTGTTGATATTTTATGTAGCTAGTTTGTCAAATTTTGTGAAAACAAGCTTACCGAAGACTTAAATGTTCAATGAAGCAATTTCTTCTACATTTTTGTATAATTTTATTCATAAATATAGGGGTGGTACTCTTGTCCCGTGTGAGTTTTTTAGAAAATTAGTTTTGACCAATTATATGGAATAGTTATATATTCTTTGCTATTGGTGTTTCTAATATTCATTATTAGTGATGCCTCAATGCAGGAATTGTAGAAAACAATATTGGGAAATTCCAAAATCCTTATTTTATGATGTCTAATTATTTATATTTATAATAATTTCTACTTTTGGCATATCAGCACTAAATGTTGTTTTGTAATTTTTGTAATACTTCATTTTGGACAGAACTTTCTATAATGCTGCAACGCCATTCATAGTTTCATGAGTGAATTAGCATTGAAAACATGTTTATTTTCAAAATTGTAGGGGAATGTTGACAATTTTCTTATTCAAATATCTTGAGTTGAAAAAATGATACCTCTGCCATTTTTTCCAACAAAAATAGAACAAAATTTCTTCTTTCCATTACTTTCAATAGATTTGAAATTGGCTTGCGCGTTTTAAAGTTATATTAGTTTGAAAAATACTTGTTTCTTACCTTAAAACGACTATATCTTTTGATTCAATGGCCCTAACTTCATACTTAGGTAATCAAAGTGTGTGTTTTTTAAAGCTATAAAAGTGTTTTCAAGCACAGTTTTCTCTAAATACAAAGCAAAAAAGGTTATGGTCAAAAAACTGTTTTTTTCATGAATCACCCTAACCTTCTAGTTGTTTCAGTTCGTAGAATGCGTAGATGATGAGATAAAAATTTGACGTTTTTAACAAAGTTGCTTGGTTTTGCATCTTCTACAACTTTGAAGAAGTAAAAAAAAATCCCAAAAATTTCCCTGAAGAGTTAGATTTTTGAAGTCACCCTAAAACTGTATCACCCCAATGACTGATTCAATGAAAATATGCGATTTTTTATTACCAAAAACTCTTTTCAAGACATCAAAACACTAAAACCAGTAGATTTTGCGCAAAACCCAATGTCCATGTATTTCCGCTCTGGACCACTGTGCATTGCTACAGCTAAGCGAAACAATTCAAGCTGAACATTGCATTAGGTCCTAAGTAACACTGACAAGATTCTCTTCGTCGACTTTCTCCAGGTATTTTCAGCACACATTTGAAAATTTTCCAAGTGGAACATAGCTTTCGTATTTTTTTTTAATTGTTTCAATCGGTAGATAAAATATATACCGAGAACTTATTGGAGGGATTCATGAGTAATTGGTATCATCTCGATGAACTATGAAATGTTGCATAACATTGATGCAAAATTGTGCACTCCGTTTTTGTGTGTGCATTTATTTTTAGCGTTTTGAAGTTGAATCGCTGAGGATCAATCTCATTACCACATAAAAATTTTAAGAGTACAGATATCAGCTCTCACAAAACTTAAAACAAAGAAACTGGAACTTCACGTTTGTTGCAGTTCAGTACACCAGGAGTTTCAATTTCATGAGTGATGTCACAACCGTCCAAGATTTGTGTCCTAGAAATCTTGAAGTGATAGGGAATATCAGCAATCATGACGGTCATTGTTGGACGCTTCAATGAATCACCTGAAGAAAGCCTTACTCATATCTGATTGTAATATAGGAACCAAATGTAATAGAATATGTATTCGCATTTCTATGAGGTCCTGAATTTAACCAAGTTTTACTAAGTAGGAAATGCAAAATATGTACATCGGACCGAAATCATAGGTTACTTCTACTGTATTTTATTGATTTAAATCTAGAAAAAAAATGCACGAGAATTTCACTACACAGCTTAACGCAGTCTACGTCAACCATGCGGTCGTGTCTTGTACACAACACCACCAATTTTTTTTTCCTTGATTTCTTTTCCGTCGATCTTGTTTTCCGTACTGCGTAAGAGCATACCAATGCTACCGACGCCAGGAAGGCAGCTTCCACACCTGGACCCTACCTATCGTTGCATCACTCATGGACCAGGAACCAATGGCTTTATGCCACAGAAAATCCCGACGGTGCCGGCTGGGATCGAACCCAATAAATTGGAGTGAGAGGCAGTCACGCTTACCACTGCACCACCACCGACGCTAACCTTGCTCCTACTTAATAATTAATTGCAAATGGATTTTTAAATATGTAGACTATATTCAGAGAAGGTAATCAAATGCTAGGCGATAAGAATGTATAAAAAACCAGCATGACGTTAACTCTTTTTCCATTCCAACAAGTTGACACCTTAGCATACACAACTGTTCCAACCCAACAAACAATTTTAGCAGCAGACTAACTTATGCTGGCAAAAATTTATTAATTTTTAGCAGTATAAGCTAATCTACTGCTAAATTGTTAGTTGGGAGCGACAATCCACCATAATGTCGAGAAATGTAGGGAAATTTGTTCATACCCCTACAATCAGAAATCGGTAACAGCTGTGCAGTTTACTGAATGCAACATAATCCCACAACGGAATAGTAATGCCGTCCGAAAAGGAAATGAGTCCATTCATTCCACCGGCGACCCATGGACAAACTTCGAATCTGAAATTCAATATTTTATTCTTTCAACTACCTACAGTTATGCCACAAAATGGGTTTTGCCTCTTTTTTTTTCTCGAACATCCTAGGTGTAGAGGTCCAAAGCTACCATATCTATATCAGAGATCATGATCAGATTGTATAGCTGTTCTTTAAGTGTTCTCATTGTTAAAAAGCAGGGTTCCTCTTGACATATTTCTGTATTCCTTTGCTTTTTGCTGGCGTTCTCAAGTGAACAGTAAAACTACGTGATAACTCAATTATGTGCTTGGAGGCTTTTGGCTCGACAGGTATTACCAAAAAGAAGAAATCATAAAACACATAAAAGTTTGTACAATCGGCACACCGTAACAAGTTTAAGAGCGAGAGACTCAAATCATTAATTTTAATAATTCTCTTCCATCTTCTGGCTTGGACCTTTGCGTTCTTTTGTGCTCTTGATAATTCTCTCACGAAATCCAGAGGAATGTACCGAAACTATGTGTATTGTGTATGTGACCATGCGTGGCGGGAGGTCTCCTTTTAACATTTTTATTCGTCATCACAAAATTCTCTGCTACTTTTTTTGTGGATGATTAGTAATATTAGCAGCAATGTCGACTGAAATTGTTTCGCTTTTACTACAACGCGTATCAAATTGGATAGGTGGACAATCACTTGGAAACTTATTTCCCGATTTCGTAATGAATAAATCAATACACTCAAGTCCGTTAGTGCGATATTTTTTTGTCATTAATGATTAGAACATAAATTTAAACACAAACATATTTTTTGATCTTATTTTTTCAAGTTGCACTAAATTTGATTGCAGCTTGAGATCACAGAGTCAAAATTTCGGACTTAAAATAAATCGCGTAAAATCAGAATTGAGTTTATAAATGTTTTAACAAGCATAATTTTGACTATGACCCTGCGAAGTCATAGAACATAAGTCCTAATGTTAATATGAAGTCTATGATTCGCAAATAAATCCATGATTTCAGAGTTAACAAGTCATAATGCGTTTGGTACGATATTTTAGTTAATAAGCTACCCAACGAAGTCAATGAGAACGCTTTATATGAAAGTTTGCACCTATAATTCCCAAAAAAAAAAGAAGCGCTCCGAACGCTCAATTTTTATCTTTATCCGACAGGCCGAAGTGAATTCATTGGCCTTTCAATGGCGTTTCAATGCGTTAGGCCGAGTTTAGAATCCGTAGGCCGAGTTTGGCGTCAAGAAGCAGTGTTAGACTTTTGAAAATATCTCAACGATTGGTTTCTCTTTAGCAAATCTTACGGTACGTACGGAAAGGTAAATAAATTTGGAAGCCATCATTAATAATAACATTTCGTTTGGTGCTAAACTGCGCTAGATTAAGAAAGACTAAGTGCGAGTTGTGCTTAACAGGCCAGAAATGGGGTAGTCACCATCCGACAAAAATTTGATGGGAGTATTCGTATTCACAAAGCGTATCGTAAAAGTGGAAACCCTCGCAAATGCATAAATTCAATCACACTCAAATGACTTTGATATTTTAGCGATATTGAATGGTTTACGATGCGCTATGTGAATACCCCTGTATTTCGTTCATGCGTAAACTAGCATATTTGTAGTTCTGTCGCAAACATTTAAGCTCCATCGGTTATAAGAGAACAAAGTTACAACATGTCAAATTCGACCTTTTTGTGTGAAAATATTGTTGATTTTTGTAACATGCCTCTAGCACCTACGATGTATAGAGTTCTCCAGATGCACAAAAGTATGCATGAGACCCAGGGATGCTGAATGATTTTTTTTTTTCAAAAGTCGGAGTGTTAAAAAATATGTCTGTATTTGTATGATGATGATGATGATGGTCCCACCTCTTACCCCTACAAAGGTTTGAGCTGGACGATTTATCTTTAAGATAATTAAATATGACATTTTAACCAGGTTGGCAAACAAAATCGAACTGGTTTCAGTTACAGATATAAATTCCCTCTAGAGTATACAGTTGCTTCACAGCGATATAAATGTTGAAAAGCTCAGGCGTCCACCTCTTAGTTCGCCTTTTTGTCCACCTAAAATATTCATAAGTATTACAAGCAATCAAGAGTTAATGAACAATCAACAAAGCATCCTATTACACTAGTAACCCCGCAATCTGATGCTATTATAATTTTCAGCAATGTCAGGAATGCTCACGAACCCCCAACATTTGCCAGAAAACTTACTACTAACTCAAGGTATCTTCCAAATAAGCTTCAAAATTGCATTTTTTTTTTATCAAATGTTAAATTCAGTCCTCTATATCCGTAATACGCGCGCGAGGCTCAAACGTTTGTAGACTACTATTTTTTTTTTACTACTACTATTAAATCATATATCAAAAATCCATCATCACCATCGTGGCGAACAAAATAGTTTTTGCAGTGCTACAATAATTATTAAAAAGTCGTTATGACAGCTATCCATACAAAGTAATCCGTTAAAAATAACTTCGTCAAGATACATAATTTGTCAATTCATAAAAAAAAAATCACTGGATAACCGTTCAAAAGACAGTTTTAACGTGTGAAATGCAATGTCTCTTAAATTCTGCTAATGTTGTTGAACGTTTAATGTGTCTAGGCATCGAATTGAAAACATTTATTCCTTTAAAAAATAATGAATTCTGTGAAGCACAAGTCAAGAAATGTGGTGTTCTTATTTCATCCGCGTTTCTAGTATTATATCTATGAAAGTCACTTCCTCTTTCAATTCAATCACACAAATATCGAGGCAGCAAACCGTTAACTACTTTAAAAATGAACACCATAGTCAAATATACAATTCTTTGCTTCACCGACAACCATTGTAAGGCGTCTAGCATCAAAGTTGAGGAAGTGAATCTATTACATCTCAAAATCAAACGCATTATTTTATTCTGCAAGCGCTGTAATCTCGATATTTGTGTTGCATTAGACAGAAATAAAATGGATGGGCAAAAGTCTAGATGAGGAGAGATGATTGATTTGTATAGCTGTATTTTACTGGCAATAGTTAAATCGTTTTTCAATCGACATAGAATTCCATACTTCTTGGCAATTTTCTTGATGACATTGTCAATGTGAGAGTTGAACTTAAGTTTGTCATCAATAATCACGCCAAGATATTTAATCTCCTGAACGCGATCAATAGTCTCATCATCAATTACAACAGAGACGTTCTCATTTAATCGATTCCGCGAAATTACCATAAATTTAGTTTTACTTGTATTCAATTTTAACTGCTTACACTTCAACCATCTACTTAGATACTGCAAATCTTCATTCAAGTGTGAGACGGCAACTTCTAAATCCTTAGCTGCAATGAATAACACAGTATCATCTGCAAAAAGGTTAATGTCGCAAAACCGTAAAACACGTCGCAAGTCATTAATATACATAATAAATAAAAGGGGCCCTAATACACTTCCCTGGGGCACTCCAAGGTTGTTCCCCACGGGACTGGAAACAGAATCATTAAAAACAGTCCGTTGAGTTCTGTCAGACAAATAGCTTTCAAACCATTTATATGCAGTACTCGTAATTCCAAAGCGCTTGATTGTACTTAACAGTAAGGGCCTAGAAATTGTTTCAAAAGCGCGTTTCAGATCCAAAAAAACAGCAACAATCGCATCTTTACGCTCCAAGTTGTCTTTCCACTTTGCTAACACCAAATTCAATGCAGTTTCACAAGAATGACCTTCCCGATATCCCGATTGTTCTGGTATCAACAAAGAGTTGCTATTCAAATACTCCAACAGCTGGCCTTTAACAACAAGTTCTAAGATTTTCTCTAATGTGTGCAACATGTTGATGGGACGAAACTCTTCGGCTTTAATCGTTCCAGCAACTTTTTGAATAGGAATCACTAAGGATTCCTTCCAAATTTGTGGCACATGTCCATTCTGCAATGATTCATTAATAAGGTCCAGAAAGATGTGGCCAATGACATGAAAGCAATCTTGAATAACTCTAGCATTAACATTATCTACTCCAGCCGATTTTCCTAATGAAAAACAAATAACTCTAAGTTCATTTAATGTAATTGGGTGAAAAACTTCAAATCTGCAGCTACTATTAACTGGCTGTTTTATTTCTGTATGTACACTAGAAAAAATCGCCTTATTGCTGATTACGTATTTCCCACCGGTATTTTGGCAATTAAATTTCTCGCTACACACTAAACTTAATAAATAGGTGGTTTTGAACTTAAAAAAGTGCGTTTTCGTGTTTTTTTTGCAATTTTTATATTTAATAGTATATGAAGTCAAAACTTAAAAAGCATTTTGCTGTTTAAAATCAACAGATTTAAAAAGACTTTTTGAATTTTCGGTGCGCACAATCTAAATCTAAGATGCGCGAGCAAGAGGGTAGTAGATTATAGTGATGAACAAATCTTTCTTCGCCGTCGTCGTGTGCTAGAAAAGAAAAGACGATTAAGCGTCAAAAAGTCAGGTCCGTAATCAGTAAAACAAAATCTGTCAGATGCATGCACCCTTTTGAAACGTACCATAATCATAACAAGATGCACACACTCGATAATAGTTTAGTTTATTTTATGGTAAGTTTCAGGAACCAATTCAGGCATAACATTTGATAATGGCACAAAAGCATTTGTAAATAAACTTTCTAAGGCCCTTTACACGCTAACCAAAGTACGCCCTCGCAAACCAATACCACTTTCGGAAAGGTGATAGTTGCCCTTATCCGATCATGTTATTCGTTTTGCATGGGCTTACTTTGGTTCGCATGTAAAGGGCCTTAGAAAATTTGTTTACAAAATTCTTTTATGCCGTTATCAAATGTTATGCCTGAATTGGTATTAATTTTAATGTATTAAGTTTCAAATATCTGTATAATGTCTGTAGTCTGTATTGGGTCTGTGCGAGACTTCAAAAATCTGTATAAATATAGACATATCTGTATATCTGGCACCGCTGGTGAGACCGCGTTCTACCTTTTTAAGTAGTTGTGATATCACGATACCTTTTTTATTCTTCATTTTTATATCAGGCATAACATTTGATAACGGCACAAAAGCATTTGTAAACAAACTTTCTAAGGCCCTTTATACGCGAACCAAAGTACGCCCACGCAAACCAATAACATCATCGGATAGGGGCAACTATCCCCGGGCTGTCATAAAGGTAGTTATACCTCGAGATTCCGGATGCAGTTCCACATGATAAAATGCGGAGCTAATATCCAAACGGGAAAAGTATGTGGACCCCTTCAGTCTATTGAGAAATGTTTCGATTACTGGCAAAGGGTAGTGCTCACGTTATATGGCTTCGTTTGGATATTTCATATTGATGCACAGACGCACATCATTGGTTCCCTTTGGGACTAAAACCATTGGTGAAATCCATTCTGGGACGCCTTCGACAGGCTCGATGATGTCGCAGCGTAGCATCTCTACGATCTTCTCATCTACTTTCTTTGCCATTGGTTCAGGCACGCGAAGATAAGATACCTTTCTCGGAGGTATCTCTTGGTTGATTGAGAGTTTAACCTGCACACCAGGAAATTAAGGGAATGGTTGCCACTCTGTATCTACGCTTTGTACGTCCCACTTTCAATACTTTGAGATCCTCTGCCGTTCATTTACTCAATAAGCATTTGTTTGCACCATCGATTACGAAGAATTCTGCATAGCTCTTTGGTTTTGTTACGTTGATAGAGATCCAAGCTTCGAATACGCATTGCTGTTGCTTGGGTTTGGTTATGTATGTGCTTCGGCTTTAATTAACGTTGCAACCGAACTTTTTTTTTTTCGTATTATTGCTCTACTCTTCAGCCTTTGCTGGTCTAGCTGAGTGTGTTTGTGTACGTCTGCGCTACGGTGTGTACCGGGCTCTAGGATCAGTTTCACAGTATGATAAATTTACGGATGTTCCGGATCTTTTGGAGGACAGTCTCATGGCCATCCGGATCCATGTTTATGTCACGACCCTAAATTCTATCTTAAATCGCAGTTCCAAGAGTTTTCGAAAAAAAACCATGGGTTTTTCACAGTTTCATCGATGATCCACTTTTAAGGATGATCAGGATCTTCTGGAGGAAGTTCGAATGGCCATCCAGGTTCATGTTGATGTCTAGACCCTAAATTCTTTCATATATCACAGTTAGAAGTGTTTTCGACAAAACTACGGAGCTCTAGAAACAGTAGAAGTCGTATCCACTCTACTCGATCCATGGCCAGACTTTGCCAGTCTCGTAGTCTGCGGAGGGTCCGCAGGTCGCCTTCTACTTGGTCGATCCACCTTGCCCGCTGCGCGCCTCTTCTTCTTGTTCCTGTTGGGGCGCTTTCAAGAACCATTTTCGCTGCGTCGTCGTGCGACATTCTTACGACATGCCCAGCCTACCGTAGTCGCCCAATTTTCGTAATGTGAACGATGGATGGTTCTCCCAACAGCTGGTGCAATTCTTAGTTCATTCGCTTCCTCCACGTTCCGTCATCCAAGGGCGCGTTTGTCCTCCACGATCATAGTCACGGTCTCTTGGCTGTAGACGACCACCGGTCTAATCTGCGTCTTTTAGATAGTCATATTCGTGGCGAATTTTATTCGACCGGAGCGTCCTCCGGAGTCCAAAGTAGGCACGATTCCCTGCCATAATGCGTCTTTTAAAATTCCCTGCTGGTATCATTTCGACGGTCACCAGTGAGCCCAAATACACGAACTCATCGACCACCTCGATTTCGTCACCGTCAATCTGAACTCGGGGTGGGAGGCTAACATTGTCTTCCCTAGAACCTCTTCCTTTCATGTATTTTGTGTTTAATGCGTTGATGGCAAGTCCAATCCACCTAGCTTCAGC
Source organism: Ochlerotatus camptorhynchus (assembly GCF_037179485.1). NCBI lineage: Eukaryota > Metazoa > Arthropoda > Insecta > Diptera > Culicidae > Ochlerotatus > Ochlerotatus camptorhynchus. The sequence continues at coordinate 50,457 of NW_027041312.1, read as the reverse complement.
CTTCAGTCTGATGTACGTTTCCACCTTCGTCTCAAAGTTCCGTGCCATGATGTCGATGTCATCGGCGAAGCCAAGAAGCTGGATGGACTTCCTGAAAATCGTGCCACTCGTGTTTATCTCTGCTTTTCTGATCACACATTCTAACGCAATTTTGAATAGCAGACACGGAAGTCCTATCACCTTGCCGTAACCCCCTTCGAGATTCAAAGGGACTCGAGAGTGTCCCCGATACTCGAACAACGCACATCACTCGATCCATCGTTGCCTTGACCAATCGCGTCAGTTTATCTGGAAATCCGTACTCGTGCATAATCAGCCATAGCTGATCACGAGCCATTTTTACGGATGTTCCGGATTTTTCGAGAACCGTTTCTTTGTCTCCAGGATCCATATATAGGAACCATGACTGTATTCTGGCTAATTGTGAACATTTGTGCCCATTAATCTAAATTACAGATCTTGCGCCATTTGCTAAGCCCTACAAACACACCTTTCAAAAAAACGTGTAACAACTCTTTTTGCTTTTTAAAAAAGTAGACGATTCTATTTTTAAGTTTTTTGCGATCAAAATCATCTAGAAACCCTAAGAATTCTAAAGGTACCAAATTTTTTGAAATTCATTAAGAAATGGCTAAGTTGTGCCATTGCAAACTTACCGTTACACGTTTTTCGGAGGCAACGTATTCGGAGTGTTAAGCAATGTTGATGAATTATGTTTAAATATTTCTAAACTTTCAGCTACGTCTAGTTTCCAAGGCGAAGATACAGTCCGCAGGATATTAATGTTTTCCTTAGTCAAATTGTGCCCCTTTGTAACGATATGTTCTGCAACCTTGGATTTAAATTCATAATGAAGTCCTTTATCCATCTCTTTGTTAGCCTTTTTTACCTCTGCGATGTGTTCCTTAAACCTTGTTTCCAAAGTCCTTTTCGTCTGACCAATGTAGATTTTATTGCAATCTGGACAAGAGATTTTGTAGACTCCGGCTTTCCCTAAGACATTTATTGAATCTTTAGTTGATCCTAACAGTGACTTCAGCTGATTTGTCCTACTGCTGAATACTAAATCTAGGCCAAAACTTCTAAACTTTGAAATCAATGGTTTGGTAATGTTTTTGTCGAAACTCACCGCTACCCGTTTTAAACCCTCAGTTACTGGTGTAAGAGTTGTCGAAATACGCCTAAAATGATCCCTTGTTCTTTTATCGATTACTACTTGAATTGTTTTTTTCTTGATACCCATTAAGTCTAGCGATTTCAAAAATGTGAGCTATTTCCTTTGATTTGCCTGTATCGCTAAGAGGAAGAGTTTGCATCCTGTGAACCATGTGGTGAAAAGCGGCCATTTTGTGTTGATGGGAATGGTTTGAAGTGCTTGGTATTACTCTCTTTGTGTTTGTTGGTTTCCAATAGATTTCGAAATTGAACGAAGACGTTTCCCTGATGATGAGAAGATCTAAAAAGGGGAGTTTGCCGTCTCTCTCTTCTTCGTGAGTAAATTTGATGTCCTTGTGAACGTTGCTTATGGCCTCCAAAGTTTTTGATAAATCTTCCCTTTTGACAATGCTAAAGATGTCATCCACGTACCTATACCAACATTTGGGCAACAAATTCTTATCCTCCAGAGTATTTTCTAGGTTAGCCATGAACAATTCACATAAAAATGGAGAAAGCGGATTGCCCATAGGAGCGCCTTTAGGTTGTTTATAGAAATTTCCTCTGAAAATGAAATAATTTTCCTCCATACAAAGACGAGTAAGCTTGAGATATGCCGAACTTTGTTTTTCCAAGTAGAATCCTCACGTTGCTTCAGAAGCCAGTCCTCTAAAAGGCTGATGGCTTCCTTTACTGGTACACTTGGAAAAAGTGCTGTGACATCAAATGAAACCATGGCTTTATCTTCCCGAATCTCTCCTGATGCCTGAAGCTGACTTGCAAATTCCTGTGTGCTGTTAACTGAGCGAGTGGAAAAGGGTTTAGGCATATTTTTAAATTCCTTTACTAGCCATTTGGCAAGCTTATGAGTGGGGGATCCTTCAGCCGAGATAATCTCCCTCATTTCGTTTCCTGGTTTGTGAATCTTTGGTAAACCTTTGATCCTAGGTAGAATAAGGTTTGAAACTTTCAATAAACGCCTTGCACTCTTTCAACGTTTTATCCACATGTTTAACTATAGATGGGAGGGGGTCAATCCTCAACTGTCTGTATGGGCCATTAGTAATTTTTTCCGTCATCCGATTGTCATAGTCCTCTTTGTCCAAAATCACTACTGCATTGCCTTTGTCCGCTTTTGTATAGAATACCGGCTTTGTTTTTAGTTCTTTGAGAATTCGAATTTCCTCTTTTTCGGTTTTACTAAGTGAATGTCCCTTTCCGTTTTGTATTGTCTCTGAAATTATATTCCTGGCAGTCTCGTGTAATTGAATAGGAAGTGTGTGAGTGATTGCAGTCTCCATGTCAACGATGGTCTCTTCCACGTCAGGTTTTGAGGAGATCGCATATCCTAATCCCTTGTTGAGAAGTGTCAATTGTTCTTCTGAGAACTGCTGCGTCGAGCGATTTACCACAAAACCTTCGACGGATTGAACCACAGCTGTGTTAACTGAACTGTGTGATTTCTGGTCTCTCTGTTGTGTTGTGTAATTCAAATAGTATTGTAGTGACCTCAGTTTGTTGTTATGTAACTTTCTTTTCCTTTTTTCCTCGCAGTCCTCCAATACTAGATTGAAGTTGAAGAAAGCTCCCGGTCCGGATGGAATCCCCAACGTAGCGTAGAAAGTGGCGATCCAGGCATCCCCGGACATGTTCAGGATAGTGCTGCAGAAATGCCTGGTCGAGGGTCACTTCCCTGACAGATGGAAGATACAGAAGCTAGTGTTGCTGCCGAAACCAGGAAAACCACCGGAGGATCCTGCATCGTATAGGTCTATATGCCTGCTGGATACACTCGGAAAACTCTTGGAGAGGATCATCCTAAACAGGCTGACGAAATGCACGGAGAATGAGTACGGATTGTCGGAGAGGCAGTTCGGACTACGGAAGGGGAGATCGACGGTGGATGCAATTCTGACAGTGGTCGAGAGAGCCGAGAAGACGTCCAAACAGAAGCGGAGAGGAGATCGACGTCAAGAATGCGTTCATCAGCGCCAGCTCGGAGACCATCGTGAAGCGCTGCATAGAATTAGGGTACCTGACTAACTATGCAGGATCCTGAGGAGTTATTTCCAGAACCGGGTTCTGGTCTACGAGACAGACATGGGACAGAGATCGATTAAGATCAAAGCAGGAGTTCCACAAGTCTCCTTGGTCCAACGCTCTGGAACGGGATGTACAACAGCGTGCTAACGCTAAAGCTGCCTAAAGGAGTTGAAATCGTTGACTTTGCGGACGACGTCGTCTTGACGGTAACAGGCGAGGCACTGGAAGAGGTGGAAGTGTTGTCAACCGAGACGATCGACATAATTGGTAACTGAATGCAAGTAGCGGACGACGTCGTCTTGACGGTAACAGGCGAGGCACTGGAAGAGGTGGAAGTGTTGTCAACCGAGACGATCGACATGATTGGTAACTGAATGCAAGTAGCGAAGCTGCAGATAACCCACCACAAAACGGAAGTGTTATTGGTCAGTAACGCCATAGCGTGTGTTTAAATACCTGGGAGTGATGATCGATGACTGGCTAAACTTCAACAGCCACGTCGAATATGCCTGTGAGAAGGCTTCGAAGGCCATCAACGCGTTAGCTAGAATAATGCCGAACAACGCTGGTCCCAGCAGTAGCACGAGGCGTCTTCTGGACAGTGTGTCGTACAATCTTAAAAATCCTTACAATTAGACTCAACATTATAGATTATTCCGAGAAAATATCTATGACAGGGTTCAATGTAAATAAAACAGAAACTATGGGTCTCAGTAGTACTAATATTACTAATAAGAAATTCTAGTTATAAGATTAAATTCTATATTGTTAAAAACTTATGTGTTCCGGGAATAATCGGAACAGAATTTCTGAAACAATATACACTATATGTAAGTCAGAGTTTTTCTTACATTGTGAATTGATGAATTACCAAATGAAGGGGAATTAATGAAGAAAAACGTGTGCAATAATGCCATATGTTAAAGGGAATCAAAAAATAGGGAATGCCAAACGAATACGAGATATTATGAAGCCAAAAAGGGCACACAAAATTTAAACGTATAAGTAATAATACGATTTTTGCTGAAAAAGCATGCCAAACATACTTTAATGATGCTAACATTAGCTTTGAGACAATAAATGATAAGGGATGCCAAACGGAATCCTTTACGCCAAATAATAAACATGGGAACAAACATTCAAGAGGTATATATATTGGAGCGTCAATGCGCAATGATAAACCATACATAGACAGCATGGTTCCGGTACATGGATCTGAAAACTTGAGTGAAAATGCATATTTTGAAGGTGATCACATAAACACGGAATGGGAGGACGAATTTATAAAAGAATCATCTATGGAATTGATTAATGAAGAAATCTTCACTACTTGGGAGGAAGATTTCGCAGAAGAACCATTTCATGAACAAGAAGCAGTCACAGAGGATTTGGGCTCCAACCAAGATTGCAGTTTAATTGAAAATAAAAGTTCCAGCCAATTAAAAGGAAATGACCGAGTGCAACAATTATTTGAAACACTCAATTTGAGTCATTTAAGAAAACCAAACTTTGACGCAATGGAAACTATAATGAAAGAATATAGTGACATATTTTATGTAAAAGGTGATCAACTAACAATTACAGATGCAGCTGAGCACGAAATAGAAACTACAACTAACGTGCCGATCAATAAACGGCAATACAGATTCCCAGAAGCTACGAAGAAACATATTAATGAAGAAATAGATGAAATGCATAGGCAAGGCATCATCAGACCAAGCAAAAGTCAATGGAATGCACCAGTCTGGTGTATACCTAAAAAGGATTTAGGTGTAGATGGCAACAAGAAATACCGAATCGTGGTGGATTTTAGGGCATTAAATTTAATAACTAAACCTTTTGTATATCCAATACCACTTATTAACGAGATCCTTGATAATCTTGGAGATAATAGATATTTTTCGACATTTGATTTGAAATCGGGATTTTATCAAGTCCCAATCCATCCAAGAGATGCCAGCAAAACAGCTTTTCAACCCCAAAAGGACACTTTGAGTTTACAAGAATGCCTATGGGATTAAGAAATAGCCCTTCAACGTTTCAAAAATTAATGAACACTGTGCTATACGAACTTAGGGATGTCAAAGCCATAGTATACTTGGATGACATCATAATCTTTGGCTGAACCATCGAGGAGCATAATGAGAATTTACGTAGAGTTTTGGAAGCTATGCGTTGTCACAATTTAAAGATTGAGCCTTCAAAGTGCCAAATTCTGAAATCGGAAATAAAATACTTAGGACATACAATAGATAAAAACAGGAATTCGTCCTACAAATGATAATATAAAAGCTATCAGAGAAATGTCTGTGCCGAAAATAGTCAAAGGGGTCCGCTCTTTTCTAGGAACAGTGAATTTCTACGGGAAATTCGTTCCAAAGATTGCGGAAACACGTAAACCACTAAATGACTTATTAAAAAAGAACAATGCATTCATATGGACACACGCATGCCAGAAGGCTTTCGAAAATCTGAAAAACTTTTTGACTTCAGACTCTTTATTGGTAAGACCAAATTATAAGGACACATTTGTCATTACAACAGACGCTATTGGAGCAGTACTCTCAAATGAAAAATCGACCGATAAGCCCATAGCTTTTGCTAGCAGGGGACTTATAAGAGCAGAGCGAAGATACCATACGATTGAAAAAGAGCAGCAGTGGGCAGTGAATTATTTTAAACATTACATTTACAATCAAAGATTCATTGTCTACACAGATCATAGACCTTTGATCTCGATCTGGCATCTGAAAAAGACTTCGCCTACGCTTACAAGGTTGCGATTAAAACAACAGGGACTAGAATGCGACATACGCTACAAACAAGGTAGCTGATTTTTTGTCACGACTAAACCCTAAAAACAATACAAATAATGAATCAAACTAAGTTTCATTCGTTACACGTCAGCAAAGACGTATGTTAGAACAACAGCAACAGCAAAATGATGAATCAACTGACAAGGAACCAACTATGGACGTTTTACTTTTTTTTTAAACCAAGCAAAAATCAGAATGAAATCCACATATGGATGGGTTAGAAAACATTGATTTTAGTATCGACGAGTTTAACGAAGAAAAAGATAATCTTTCTTACAAAGATTATAAAGACGCAGTGATAAACGGTCAAATTTGCTTTTACCGTTTAAAATTTACAAAAACTAAGATTGAAGAAGATAAGGTAGAAGCTACCCTTATATTTCTTAATAGTAGATCAGCCTATAAAGAACTATGCGAGTTTGTGGATCTATCACATGGATTGAAATATTATCTAAACGGAAGGGTATTTACCATCCCAAACCGAAAAATATGGGGCTTTATTTTAAACGGTACCAGCCATTCAAGAACAAGTTCTACACAGCTATTAGAAGGGCTAGTGGATGCATTTTCCAACGGCCCAGAATACAAAAGTACGCGAAAAATATTTACGTAGTGCCATTCAGAAACATACAATCAACATTAAAAACAAACATTTTGAAGATCGTAGCAGAAAAGTTGGACAAGTTTTTCACACTGTATGCGCCGGAAAAGGATCGAATATGGGTCCCACCAGAAAAGCGAGACACAGTACTGAAAGAAGTCCATGACTCTCCATTAGGAGGTCATGTAGGGGGAAAACGCATGATGAAACGCATAAGCCCTCTATTTAAGTGAGATAACATGCGAAGAGACGTAGAAAACTACGTTAAGCAATGTGATTCATGTCAGAAGAACAAAGTTTGGTCTTCAAAAAGAATTCCAATGAAAATAACGACTACATCATCTGAACCATTTGAAAAAATATTCATGGATTAGTCTTACTTCCTGAATCAAATAATGGGAACAAGTACGGACTGGTGATCCAAGATGATGTAACGAGATATTTGACTGCTGCACCTATGTAAAATCAAGAAAGCTACACAGTAGCTAGATGTTTCCTTGAGAATTTTATCTTCCAATTTGGAACTCTTTTGGAGGTTGTAACAGACCAAGGTGCCAATTTTGTCAGCAATTTAATGAAGAACGTTTGCAAAATCCACAGGCAAAATCCACAGGCAAATTTAGTGGAGAGATCAAACAGAGAATTAAAAGTGTATCTACGGCAATTTGTGGGGAACAATCCAAAATTGTGGGATCAGTTGCTCCCGTTTTTTACGTTCGAATATAACACAACAGTCAACTCATCCACGGGTTTCACACCGTTTGAGTTGCTGTATGGAAAAGCAGCTAGAATTCCGAATTCCATATACAAATTAAAAGATATGGAATTTAATTACGGTGACTGTGCCAATGAAATGAAAGCATCGATTAAAAGACTACACGAAAGCGCGCGTGAAAATCTGATACTCTAGAAACAAAAAAGAAAAGAAATATATGATAAAACTTTTGATTTTACGGTTTAGCGACTTTGCAGTCAATTTAATTGTTTATATGATAAAAATACTAATGAATGGCAACCAATGTAGTCCTAGTGAAGGCAGTCCTAATAAAAATAACAATAAAAGAGAGCTTAACGACGTGTTCGGGGTATCATCCAAACCATTTGTGGGATAGTTTACCCATCCGGGATACAGTTCGTTTATGGTATTTGTTTATTAGAGAGTCCCCACAGGTACAGGCCAAAATCTTCAAACACTATGGAGAGGACCATATGAAGTGGTTGAACTCCCAAGCGAACAAACAATTGTGATAAAAAATGGCAAACGATTAGGTAAGGTTCACAATAACCGTCTACGAAAATATAATGACTAGAATTCCAAATCTGGAAACATATATATATATATTGTACATAAAATATGTTGCTTGAAACCATCTCTTAAAAAATCAAAAAAAAAATTAGCATAGAAATACTACCAATACATACATAACTGTACATGTAACATTTTGGGTTAACATGCATTTATGTTGCAACAAAGAATTATTTCTACGTAAAATTACGAAAATTCAATAATAAATTTTACAATCAAAGTTTAAACATTATTGTACAGATAATCATTAACGTTAGTTCAAGGATTTTTTTTTAATTCGGTTAAAATACATTATTTGTACATTATTTTAATATTTCAGACTAATAGTCAACTGGCCGATATACGATGCTAACGCAACTGGGATTGTTATGGAACTCCTCGCGGACACTTCAGTAGCCCAGGGTAATTATGAATTTAAAATAATCGAAACAATCTGATGAGGAAATAAATTATTTAAAATCAACTACAAAGAATTGGTATACAACGTATAGTAGATTAGCAACATTGTTGACAAAAACATGGTGTATGCCAATTTATGAAAATCTAGAGGCCAACAGAATTACTCTTGTTAATACACAAAATTATATCAAATCATTTTTTGGAATTCAAAGATCCAAAAGATCGTGGACATTTTAGAGCGATATGGATAACGAAGACAAAGTTAGAATTGATAAAGATCTAGATAAACTTAGATATAACGAGGAAGAAATAAAGAATACATTGAGTTATCAAACAGCGGCAATAGATAAGATGTACGATTTAGTAAACAAATCGGTATTATCAATCGACGAGGAAACAGTATCGTTTATTGAAAAAATTGAGATGCTCAAAGACGAAGTTGGTAAAGATTCCAAATATGTGAACAATATTACTCAAAGATGTATTTAGAATCAGGATTAATAGAACTGGGTTTCTGGATCAAAAACTTATCATCTAATATTGGATCAGAACAAAAGAAAATTTTGAATATATTATTAGAAAAAGACAAAAATCAGGTGACACTAGAAACATTAGGGCCAAACTTCATTAATGAATATTTAAATGAGGAAAGTTTAAATTTACCGGATGAGCTAACAATCCCGAAACGCACAAATGGCCGCATTGATGCAGCAATCATTAATCTTATTGGTTTTGAGTCTACATTAGAACAAAAATTCCAGATAAAATTACTTTTCAAAGTGCCTATAGTAAAAGGGGAAGCACTCACAACCAGAAAATTATCTATTACACCACAGATAAATGGTTCGATCGTCACAACGATTCATTTACAGGAAGATATAATTATGCACATAAAAGATACTAATTGGGGTTACATATTGAATACAAAAGAATTAAGTAAATGCAAACAATTGGGAGGCATAACAATATGAAACCTACCAGAAATGAAAGAAAATCTATTAAACAGTGAATTATGCATTGCAAATATAATTTACAGAAATAATACCAAAAATTGCACAGTAAAACATTTTAGAATCAATCAAGATCAGGGTTGCTTCCACTCACTTGCTATAAAAACATATTTTTCGGAATTATGCAATCATTAAATGTTATAATGATATGATGTACTAGTAAGTAGCAAGAAGAGGGTGTAAAGTATGTGTTTGACTCATAAAACCTGTCAATTTCGCTTTCAGAGCATCACAATCAACGATCTTATGATTCGTGAGCGTTCACTCAGAGTGAGCGCTCACGAGTCGTAAATTCGTTGATTGTGACGCACTGAAAGCAATATTGACAGATTTTATGTATCAAACATATACTTCATGACCTCTTCTTGTAACTTACAAGTACTAATTAGCATTATACTATTTCATGATTTCATAATTCCGAAAAACATTTGTTTATAGCAAGTGAGTGGAAGTAACCCTGATCAAGATTTATGGTTCTCGACATCAGAACGAAATATATGGAGATACATGACTCCAAAAACGATATCAGTAAATATTACACACAGGAAAAGCATGACAAGACTAAATGTAATTGAAACAGGTGAATTCAGACTACAACCAAATATCCCAAGCAACACGGCTTGTCAGAAAGAAGTTGAAAATACTTTTTAATGACTAACGTAATGAATCATTAATACTTTAATGTAAATCATTTAATACATTTATACAACCTAAAAAGCGCAAGACGTGGAGCTTATACAACTAAATACTAGTCTTATAACATGTTTTGGAAACATCATAAAAACCAGCGGCAAAAACAAAATAATAAAAAAAAAAACTTGAGCATGGGATTCGATCACTGGTCCTTGGCGTGGTAGACTTATTACTTCCTAACTAGACCAACTCCGCTTGATGAGAGGTTTGTCATAAGTATCTATCATTTTCTTGCCAATGGCATGAACATTATTTTCTCGTTCATAAAAATGTTGTGTTAGTAGCAAAGCGTTCATCTAATTGCCAGAATGTTATGTAAAAGTATTTTCAACTCCTTATAAGGCAACCTGCACATTTTTAGTTTTATTAATTTATGAGATGTCATAAAAAAGTGTTTGCAACTTTCTTTATAACATACCTCAGAATACCTCATAAGAAACTGTCAATCACTGGATGAAGAGACAGCCCGGCTCAATGGCGCCGTCAATGTTTACGTCAATCTGGAATGTACAGAATCTCTTCAAGAACTTTATAAATTCAACTAAGATTTATTTTGTATACGACAAGCTTTATAGTGGTATTAAAACTGTAAGATGAACCTTTAAATAACATTTAAAGATAAAAGCAAAAGAAAACTATTTTTTGAAAATGTTGAATCTAGAAAGTATGAAGAAAACATCTTTAAACCTCATATAAAACGTGGGATGTTTTCTGCATCACTTATAATACATTTATACAAAAGCCGTTCTATTTCTTTTTCAAAAAGATGTTTTATGTGTTACTTGGGATGAGTATAGAAACAGAAAACGTAAAAATACAGTATTTCGAAGAAGTTAAGAATTCGAAAATATTCACCAAATATGAGACAAACATAAATTTGACGAATATAACCATGGAAGATTGGAATATTAAACTACTTCCATTATTTAACACAACAGAGAAAGTTTATTCAATAGTAAACAGGAAGAAATTATTTGAACTTGGAGTAGATATAACTCAACATAAAGCGCAGAGAACGTTTCTAAAGAATTAAGCATATGCATCTTATAAATATCCGTGGTGTTTTTCATCAGGAACATTTATAGCAGGTGTTATAATGGTTGGAGTGTTAGCATGTTGTTTTAAAGTAAAGATCACATGTTGTGGTAGAAAATATATAATAGATGAAGAAGCGAGTGTGCAGAAAGATTTGAAAGCACACAGAACGAAAAAAGCGCAAAAAGGAAAAACACAGCAAAGGGAAAAAAGTATCAGAATCATAAATAAAACTACCGGTATAGACATGAATGAGCTATCGAATACAATATTCTACGAAAATCATGCGATCAAAACAGATACAAAAACAGAAATAACAAATGAAATCACATATGAAGATGAATACAATGGGGTAAGAAAAAAAGAGATAAAAAAGTGAAAATAGATGAACTACAAGCATGTAAAGAACAAAATACAGACACAAAGACAGTGCATGAAGGATACACAACAAACAATGTAAATGAAGCCATAAAATCAGAGAATATGGCTGAAATAAAAAGGAACCGTAAAAAGAATACTTCAAATATTTCAATAGTGTGAAAGAGACAGATGGAAGGGGAGTCGACACCCAGAATGTTGGAATATTATGAATATGAGTTTAGGAATAACTGGATTACAAGAATTACGGAGGTACTACGGCATAAAAACGATCAGTGATTGATTAAAGAAGGAATGTCATTGTGATATTGATACCTACAGCTAATTAATAACAAAAGAATGTGTCCATCAATACGGCAAGCGTAAATACCATTGAATATTGCACATTGCAAAAACGTTTTGAATGGACCGAAGAGCTGGAAAACCCAGTATAGCTCTGCTATGCCTGTAAAGGGTATCAACGACACACAGATAAAATTAAGAGAGAAATGGATCAAAATACATGCGAAACGATGAATATTAAGACATAAACCAGTACATTGAAAATACCAGCAGAAATGAATATAGGTAGGAAGGTAGGTGGAAAGTAACAGAGCAATTTTTTTTTTATATGGTTCTTAAGTACGGCGTTACACTCCGCCTAAAATTCTACGATGGATGAATTTATTTTTCAGAGATAAAATCAGATATAATAGTATATTTGAGTCTAATTACAGAACCCACCGTTAAACCTCAAAAGCGAAAGGGGAGTTTTGCAGCAATTTCAAGACAGGACGCGCCAGGAAAAAGGATAGGTGAGTGAAACATTCGTGACTATCAGACTTGACAAAGACTATGACACAAAGAAAACTAGGGAAAGACTCACAAAGTGAAAAAAAAACAAGAAAATTACTTAGCATAAATTGCTGCAAATAGGGATAGATACAATTTTTACATCAAATATATGAAAAAAAAAACGTTGATTAGCAAACGAACATAAAAGAGATCGAATAGGGAGCTAGGAGATTCTCCGAGAGTACCGAGAGATGACAAGATCGGGCAGCATCCGATGGCATGGCATGACATAAGAAGTATCAGCAATGACACAAGAAGTACCAACATTCCGCTGAGGTGAAAAACGGGAACAACATTCCATAGTTACACGAGAGACAGACAAATCATGAAGAAGATCAAAGATAAAAGGTATTGAGGAACATTGGTCGGACGGAAGACAACACGGATGCGGCACGAAGATACAGCGAGACAAAAAGGAAACGGGTCGAAACGAGGGGCGAAAGACAATATTCCAAATAAGGGACGAGACGAAATACAATGAGAAGAGCCAGAAATCACAATTCCGGAGTGATTTGAGATTTGGGCGTAAATCGCCGATTTCTCGTGAGTAAAACCTCAATCTCATAAATAAGAGGATTAATTCCTTCACCTCGTAGTGTTATTAGTTTTTGAAATTGAGCTTTCATCCGCGAGAAATCGGCGATTGACGTGTTTGTTTACAAATGCAATTACGCGCAAATCTCAAATCCCTCCGGAATTCAAGTTACGTGACATGATAAGGAGACAACGACGATAATTATCAAAAAGTGCGTGAGGTCAAGACGCAACAGCTAGGTACACTGGGTACTCAACAAACGAGCGAGGGTTCATAATCTAAAAACCCAGGAACGCGAAATTCCAACAAGAAACACACAAAAAAGTCCATCTACGGCAGACAATGAGAAAACACCACAACAACATTTAACAAGAATCGGCAATCAAATATGAACGCGACAGAAAGCCAAATTTCAAAACTCAAAACTAGGAATTCAACTAGACACGTCAAACGGAATCCAACGGACCCGGGGAACGGCAGGCGAAGACGAATTGCACATGAGGCGAAATAGAGGAGACAGAAACACAGTCACCAATAACCCATACCTGACATCTGTGATTAACGGATTGATGAGTCAACAACGAGGAGCGAATGAAAGCATCGGCAATGGGACAGAAGTAGCTGAAAAAAGCAGAGGCACTCTCGGGGAAGCAGGAAGATAGGGACAAGAAATTTAGGAAAGAATTCATAGAACTAATACTTTGGTTTCCCGCGCATTCACTTGAGATTACTCTTTTCAATGGTAATCTCAAGCTGAGTAAGTATAGGGGCATGCAGAGCCACGAGGGCCAACGTCCCGGGAGAGGGTGGATAGACGCAGCAAATTTATGTCATCAAGGGGAAAACAGAACACATTCGACTTTGGACTACAAACAGCTGACTGGACATACGAGACGAATAATGCCCTGGATGCGAAGTGCAATTATCGGTAAAAACAACAAATTCATTTTTATGCAAGGTTGCACTTCGGATCTAGGTGGCGATGGTATGACGGGTTAGAGTCATGGGATATATGAAGTAAATGAAGAAAAAACAAAACGATCGGTGAACGACCGGTGATAATAACATTGCGAAAAAATATGCTCGCGACGCGCGCAACTAGGGAGCAAAGAGAATGAGAGTAGAGAGGGTAAGAATGCCCAAAGAATTATGTACTTAGTAAATAGGTTTTGGGATAGTATAAAAGAGATTGATTAATTAATAAACGGAGAAGTATTCTCCAACTCGAAAAAGGTTTTGGTAGTCGCGTAGGTTCGGACGTGAATTATTTCCGACTTCGAAATCCTAGTAGGGAAGGGGATTAGACTTCAGTAGTTGTTCCCCGGTAAGGGTAACACACAGCGAGTTCCAGTAGTAGCATACCCCAAGTGGAACAGCATGGAGCTCAAGGAGAGCAGCTAGGTGCGGTGCCATGCCAAATATTCACACCGAAATCCAGCAGTGGCAAACAGCAAGAATTGCAGCTTGGGAGAACCGAAATGACGGAGGTTAGGAGGAAAATCGATGAACTCTGAGCATTATATTGCAAGTATGAGAACAAAATACACAAGGAGGTCAAGCTACTAGCGACGGTTATCAAATCCAGCATAGCTCTGGCAGATCGAGAACTGCAAGAATGGAGAAGAAGAGCCGAAGCGGCCGAAAAGGCTCTGCTTAAGGCCAAGGAGAATGCAATGCTGGCTGAAGCGCAGGAGACGCCGAAGGGACCAACGAATCCACGTCCGGAGAAAAGAGTTAGACGCCAGGAGACGAGGAGGACGCCAAAAAACACAAGGACGACGAATACGGGGACAACGAGCAAGAAGATGGAGAAGACAGTGATTGGCATAAAGTCGAAGGAGAAGGAGGAAAAAACTGAAGGAAGAGGAACAAAGGAAGAAGGAACAGGAGAAGAAGAAGGAGAAGGAAAATAAGAATGAAGAGGAAGAGAAGAAGAAGACGGAAGACAGGAAGAAGGAATTAAAGAAGAAGAAAAACCTCAGGCATCGTAGGAAGAGAAGTAAGGGCTACGCTCTGGTTATCAAGGTGAAAGACAAAACGACATACGATAGTTCAGCCTTCAAGGAACTCGTCGAAAAATTTCTTGGCGAGGACGTGAACTTAAGAGCCTTATCGCAGGAGTAAGTGGTCTAGTGCAAGGATCTGGATGAGATCACAACTCAAGACGAGGTACACGGACAGAAAATTGTTTGCATTGAACCAAAAAAAAAACTTCATTTGTATTTAAACAAACAAATCCGGTTGAAATTATATTGCATTTTATTGTTTCGATAATACTTATTCAAATAAATTCAAAATAAGATTCGTTTAGTTTTAATAAGCCCCTCTTCAACTGCAACTCATTGTAAAAATAACAATATTCTTTTATTAAGCCAACAATAGTTAATTTGAATTTTGCCCTGTAACGTGGGTAGATCACCTTTTCGTGGTACGTTACGGGATGTAAGATCTACCACCGATTCCTAGTCCTGACTACTTCAAACTAGGGGAACAGGTTTTTTCAGTAATCAAAGGAACACATCTTAGTCCTTGTTACTTTTTATGCCTTGTTGATAGTGATAAGTCCTCGGGTTGCCTGGACCGAGGATGATCTTGAAACAAGAAAAAATGAGTTAGTTAGTCTTCACCTATGTATGTGATTCCTAATCTTCTATTCGTTGTTCCCTAGTTTGAAGTGGTTAAGACTAGGGTTCTGATGCATGGTCATTATCGGTTTCATAGCTTGTTTTTGTTGTTAAGGAATCCAATTTTGACTGACAAAGGGGCGCGCCTTTGGAGGGTGTTTCAACACTCCGAAGGGTATAAATAGCGGAACCTTTCAGTGAGAATCGATTCCGTGCGATGAAGGCAAGAATGACAACTGTATCAAAACCGAATACTTCATCATTTATCAATAGTGATGGAGTAATACGACATGCACTAAACTAAGGATACGGGATGTACTACAATAGATCAAATTACTGGTCGCAGTGGTGTTATGTCCCGAACAGAGGAAAAAAAAGCCAACAATAGTTAATTTGAATTTAGGCCATGAATGCAAAAATAACTACCAACCATTCCCTCGTTCCCGAAAAGAAATGTTAACAATAACACAAAACTGTTCTCGTTTGATTCTGTGATATTGTTTTTAATAGTGAATTTCGGGAAAAAAGTGCAAGATTTCCGAAAATTAGTAATTAAGTATGCTGCAGTTGCTTAATATAAACAGTTTTCTTTTTTTTCCTTGATTTGTTTTCGTCGATCTTGTTTTCAGTACTAAGTACCAATGCTCCCAACGCCAGGAAGGCCGCTCCCACACCTGGATCCTACCTATCGACCCATCAACTCATGAACCGGAGAGATTTATGCCTCAGAAAGGTTTTTTTTAAATTCACAACATATTTTTTTTTCTAATGCGCGTATATTTTCAGGCTTGATAAAATAAATATGATTGAATCAACAAGAAATCTCTTTTAAAAACAAACATATTTTGTTGTTGACCAAGCTACCAAATTTGACAGCTTACGTCAAAACCATGAAAGCTCTTGTAAATTTGAAAAGATTTTCTTTTTGATTTAACAATCCATGGGTTTTTAGAAACAAAGATACTAGATTATTTAAGGTGACTTACCGGATACCGGAAAGTTTAAGGTGACTTACAAAAAGGCAATAGCGGGCCAATAGTAATGGAGATAACCCAAATATATTTCAATCATTGTGACACAGCACAGCAACTGTTGTGAAAGTCGACAACGGAAACAAAGTGCGACGATGCGATGATTGCGGAGCCGTATCGAGTCCCTCCCGATAACGATAACTGGGTAACCGATAGAGCAGGGATGGCGGCAATACAAGTTATGGGCCGGTATCCCATACAAGAAGTGGTGACGAGGTCTTACGAAGGTTTTGTGATCGCCAAAATTAATGGAACTTTCATATGTAGTTGCTGTGCACCCCCGAGATGGACAATGGAGCAGTTTCACCAGATGCTAGATGGACTCACCGGACGGAGACGGAGACCAATCGTCATTGGAGGAGATTTCAGTGCTTGGCCAGTGGACTGAGGAAGTAGATGTACCAACACAAGAGGGTAGCCAACAGATACCTACGGCAATGTGGAAAACGAAAGTAAGCAAGCGGAGGTGGAAGACGAAGGCATTTGACAAGGATCTTTTTGTAGAAGCTCTCCGGGTAGACAGCAGCGTCCCAGACCAAAGCACGGATGAGTTGACCGAATCGTTAGCGAGGGCATGCGACACAAACATGCCGAGGAAATCTGAGCCAAGGAACAGACGGTGCCCAGCTTACTGGTGGAACGAGGCACTTAGCACCCTCCACGCTAGTTGTCTCCACACCAGAAGGCGCGTTCAGAGAGCCAGAACTGATGCAGACAGAGCAGAGCGAAGGGTGGTGCCAGCCAGGGCCGCTCTAAAACGGGAGATAAAGCTGAGCAAGTCAAATTGCCTCAAGGAGCTGTGCCGAGAGATGATCATCGAGTTAGCAACGCCGGCTAGCTGAGCTAAAGAGAAGTGCTTGAACTTTGCACTATCCCTTCACTCCACCGAGAAATCTCATAAGAAACTGTCAATCTTTTCTAGAAAAGAAGATTGTTCGACGGTGCCGTCAACGCCAATTGATTGAATTTAGCAGAAATGATCCGTAGGACAGAAGATCGGTCTATTTTTAGGGCATTTATATCTGTATTTTACCGAGCTAGATTAAGTGTGTAACCAGTGCGTTTTTGTCTGCTAATCTTATTAAATGTTATGGGATAGACCATAACTAGGTAGGTCATGACTTTTCATACACATTTCCTTACAGTTGGTGAAAGGTCATTTTGGATTCAACCTGCTGCACGGGTAAGTTGAACATTGATTAGCTGCGTCGTGGGTGATTTGCCCATTATTAAAATCGGTGGATTATCACATTTCTGGTGACCTTGCACGGAGCCGAACCTGGAATCTTGGAGAGGGGGATAGGTAATAAAGGGCAGCTCACCCACTTGCAAGGAAAATTGGAAATGCGAGTGAGGACGGATTTGCAAAAATCGTCTCCTCGTGGTGACACTGCCACAGGATAAGAATACGACCGTCGGCCGTTCTGAATGCGAGTGAGGACAGGCATACGAACAGCAGAATCTCATGTCCATCGCGTTGAGGCTTTGCTGCAGAAATTGTCCGAGTCGACCATCAGACCACAAACGAAGTGACAGACGGAGCGGCTCGAAAACTTTGGTGACTAACCTGCTATTTCAATTTTTCAGTGTACCAGATGGCAACACCACTACTACTAGATTGTACCACATGACAACACTACTACTGGATTGTACTAGCATTTTCACCAAATGTATTAGAATGTTTTGGTTATATCTCTTTCACTCTACTCAAAACTGAAATGCATAAAAAAATGACAAAATGATACACTCTTTGCACACTGTCAAAGAATCATTGTACACAAAATCAACTTTGTTCAAATCAAAACAAAAAAAAAACTAACCCATCTAGTGGATGATGGCACAAGCTTCCAAGAAAATTCTATTACAGTGAACCACATTATTTAAATGGATTTCTTCGCCAGTTAGTCGTCTGTCACTTCGTTTGTGATCAGACACTGCACAGCTAAAAAAAAGTAGTGTAAATTTCCGTTACTATGATGCACATAAATGGAGCGTCATATATCATACAAGTTTAGATTATAGATCGTGTAAATTTATGAGACATGTCACGCAATATTCCATATATTGTATGCAACTGTCCACTTTTGTTTACAACATTTCTTGCAAGCTGCTAGTTTACGTGAAAAGGAAGTTTACATGTATGAATGTTTGCATGCCGGCGCCGGTGGTGTAGTGGTAAGCGTGACTGCTTTCTAACACCAAGATGGGTCTGGGTTCAATCCCAGCCGAGGTCGGTGGGATTTTTCTGAGGCATAAAAATCTCTGGTCACGTCTTCCTTCGGAAGGGAAGTAAAGCCGTTGGTCCCGGCCCATGTGTGTTGAATGGGTGCGATATCCTACGCAGATGTGGAAGATGCCTTCCTGCACATTCGATTGCCGTCAGTGGATGGCAATCGATGTCCGTCGGAGATTGGCACTAGATTGCGGAACAGAGACCGACGTTAAATAAAGGAAAGAAGAAGAATGTTTGCATGCATGGATGTTTACATCGCACGTAAACTTTTTTGGTGTGTGTGATCTGGTTCCAGACTACTGTGAAAATCACCAGTCGATTAACGTTGTCAAAGTGAGTTTTGATTCTAGACGCAGCCGATGCCGCCGATGTCGCTAGAAAAAGAAACGGCGATTTGTTTTTGCTTATATGAAAAAAAAGAATGGGAAATACTGGTTTTAATGTAAAAATTGACACTGGTGGTTCAGCAAATTTTTGCGGAACACAACTACAAAATATTATTTTACCTAATTACGCTAAAAAAATAAATAAAATAAAATCAACTCTCTATACATTTTTTTAATAACATTATGCCTATAGAAAGGTGGGTGGCGCCATGAGGTTAGTGAAATTAAAACTGACAGCATTCAGTAATTCATTATGATTAATTATTGCTTAAAAAAACTTGTATAACTTGTATACCGAAGGAGAGGGAAGATATGAGATGGATAATAACTAGGTAGGACATGACTTTTCATACACAGGTTATTTTGGATTCAAGCTGCTGCACGGGAAAGTTGAACATTGATTTGCTGCGTCGTGGGTGATTTGCCCATAATTAATATATTAATGTTATACATAAGTATTTTAAAGACAAATTTTCCAGCTCAAATCTTTGTAGGGGTAAGCGGTCATCATCACCTTCAATAACTTGTTTTTTTCTGTATTCGTCGATTAGTATGTGGGATGCTTTCCCACATGTGCTTTCACTATATCGGGGAAAAATTCCCCCCTCCCTATCGTCAAGTTTTTCCAATACCTAATGCATTGCTTGTCACAAAATCTTAGACCCCCCTCCCCCCCTTAGAGCGTGACATAATATATGCATTAACCCCTATAGGAAGACAGCGAGTGATACATACGAAGAGAAGCCGGAAGAGTACGGAAAGCGGTGAGAGCGGAGTCGTTGGCTAAGTGGCAACAGGTGTGGAACATGGCGGAGAACGGTAGATGGACACATAGACTAATACCATAGAGGTAACTCTAAGACCAGTAGGTCCCGAAAAAACGTGCTCAACTTTTTGGCTCAGCTCTGGTACTCCCTTTGGTCCCAAGCTAATCGATGCTCCCCTCGAAACATAGGGAAATCCACTTACTTTAGCCCGCTTCAATAATCTTCAAATGAATTTTGCAATGACTCTTGAGGTTCTTTGTCTTGATGTTCTTCGTAATGGTCCATGAAGTCGTTGTCGATGCGATATTCAATGCGCATATTATGTAGAACGATCCATGCATTCATGATTTCTTTCAAAGCATTCAGGTCACCCAATCGGGCAGGGTGTGCCAGAATGTGCCAATATTTTTGCAAAATACCAAATGCACACTCGACGTCTTTCCTTAAGGATTCTTGTGCTTTGCTTAAAAGCTTTTCTTTCGCATTTTTGGGATGCGAGATAGTTTTAATAAATATACCCCAAACTGAATACATCCCATCCGCCAAGAAATATCTCTGATCGCGTGATTTTCCATTTAGTGTGTTGGAAGCTGTCAGCATTCTACCCTGAAAATAAATGTATATCTTTATCAGCCTAAGTTACATTGATCATTTTACTTTTTTGATCTTTATCTTAGATTTAGGTAACCAAAATGTATCGACAGATGTTAAACAGCTCACATTGATGACGTTGTTGAGCAACGGTGAACGATCTAGAATATTGATATCGTTGAGGCTACCAGGAGAACCAAAGAAGCTGTGCCAAATATGTGTGTCGTAGGAGGCAATCGCTTCCAACACAATAGTGGATTTACATTCTTTTCCTGTGAATTGGCCTGAATGGAAATAAGAATCATTTAGATAATATCTTATTGAGTTGATTGATGAATTTATGTACGGGCCCAAATTAGGGGCATTTAGGCCGACATTACATCCATTTCCCTTACATAATATATACATAATATTATTTACTTCTTTCACATCTTATAGGCTTCTCCGTTTTTGATTAGCGTCCCCTAGCATCGTTTTCATTCAACAGCCTCTTTACGTCATCATTATTTGGTGAACGTAAATAACGTTCACCAAAAGCGGCCACGAGGATGCGGCAAAACTCCTTCAAACACATCATCGCTGTTGAGTCACCCATTTTCAAATACTCATCCATGGAATCCGCAGCAGTTCCGTAGGTCAGCATTCTTACTTCGGCAGAAAATTTCTGAATACTTGAAAATCCGGGTTTTCCCAACGCATCCGGTTTCAGTTTAAAAAAATCGCTTTTTCGCTGTAGCTTTTCAACAATGAGTAGAAACATTTCTTTACTCATTCTATACCTTCTTTCGAACATTTTCTCCGTGTATCGCGGGGTATCGTTAAAGTAGTCAGCTATCAACTGTTCGTGAGCGATCACAAAGTCATGACGGTTGTACGCCCGGCCAGTTCGCTGAGAGCTACACAGCAAAAAAATAATTTTGATATCACATCAAAGTGGATGCACTACAATCATGTCGAAAATTTCATGTAATTTTTATGACCACATAAATAAACAAATGCAGTAAAAGCAGCGTTATGTCAGTTCATGCATTGTATTGATAATTTTGTCCTTTTTAGCAAGTAATATTACACCATATTTTCGACATGTGCATCCACTTTGACGTGATATCAAAATTATTTTTTTGCTGTGTAGGTGTACATGCATCTGAAAAAACGGAAATTATGTCAGTGCAACATTGTAACGTGGTTTTATTCTCAAATTCTTGCCTTCCATCTCTTTTTTTTTCCTCTGTTCAGGGCCTAACACTACTGCGACCAGTAAATTGATCTATTGTAGTATACACCGTGTCCTTAGTTTAGTGCATGTCGTATTACTCCATCACTATTGAGAAATGATGAAGTATTCGATTTTTTTACAGTTGCCACTCTTGCATTTATCGCAAGGATCCGACTCTAATTGAAAGGTTCTGCTATTTATACCCTTCGGAGTGTTGAAACACCCTACAAAGGTGCGCGCCTTTGTCAGTCAAAATTGGATTCCTTAGGAACAAAATTGAGATATGACACCGATAAGGACCATGCATCAGAACCCTAGTCTTAACCACTTCAAACTAGGGAACAACGAATAGAAGATTAAGAATCACATAGATGAAGACTAACTAATTCATTTTTTTCCTTGTTTCAAGATCATCCTCGATAGACAAAGCCGAGTCTTTTCACTATCAACAAGGCATAAAAAGTAACAAGGCCTAAGATGTGTTCCTTGGATTACTGAAAAAATCCTGTTCCCCTAATTTGAAGTAGTCAGGACTAGGAATCGGTGGTAGATCTTACATCCCGTAACGTACCACGAAAAGGAGATCTACCCACGTTACGGGGCTTCCATCTCTTACAGCACAGCCTTTACCTCGCTATCGTCAATAAACTCCTGCAAGATTAACTTGTCGATACTATATTCTTCCATTTTTAAATAAACTTTCCACTTTTGAATTCAATACGCAAATGCTGAAACTCGTGTTTAATTCACCGACGGAAACGATTCAGCAAACTTTGCACACGCACACATATATAGACAGGAATACCAAACGTCTTTTAAACTGCGCGTTGCGTTGACCATGTTGCAGTTTCATTTTTAACAGTTTCAAATTTTAGAACTGCCGAGTAGTTTGCAATAATTTTTCAAACTCAGCATTGCGAAAGGCATTATGAGTAACTGCAGTTTTTTTTTTCCAAATATGAGTAAATTTCGTACACAGCAAAACATAAATTTTAATATTACATCCAAGAGGATGCACTTCAGTCATGTCGAAAATCTTATGTAATTTTTATGACCACAAAAATAAATGCAGAAAAAGCAGCGTAATGTAGCGCTGTATTCATGATAATTTTGTACTGTTTGGCAAGTAATATTACACCATATTTTTTACACAATTGAAGTGATGTGAATGTGAAATTAATTTTTTGCTGTGTATGGAAATAAAATGCTCCGAGTCAATTGAATTTAGTCGCTGAATTGTTCTAGTTGGCCGTGCACATGTTAGCTGCATATTTATTGAAAATGGATAAATCCAGTTCTAGAGAAAAATTCTATTTCGTGGAGTTTGAAAATCTGATGGAGCAGTTACTTGTAACACTGCGATAGTACCTCCCATAAGTGAGCAGCTAGAGCGCTTTTGACAAGTGGAAGAAATACACGGTTCGAAATATTCCGTTGACGAGCAGAAGTGCGAGGATTACTACCGGGAAACCGTTTTCTGTAGCCCGACTGGTCGATACGTCGTCCGAATGCCAAAGCATTTCGAATGCCAAAGCATTCTGAACGCCATTCCGAACATGATCAGATGTTTGAAAGAAGCGATCAAATCTAAAGCTTGTTACCTACATCACTATCCCGTCATAAAGGAATCCAGCTCTACAACCAAAGTAAGAGTTGTCTGATGGGTCATCGAAATCAAGTTCTGGCCATTCCCTGAACAATTCCCTGCTGGTCGGAGTGGTACAGGATGAACTCCTTAGCCTCATCCTTCCGAATTTACCCAATAGCACTGGTGACGGACATCGAGAAGAATCAAGTAGACCGTCTTTTTGTGAGAATATTGTGGCGCTTTAACATTCCGAACACGATGCCTCCGGTAAAATGTGTAATGGCAAACTTGCAATGTTTGAAAAATCATAGCTCAGCCATTCATTGATGAATTTCAAATCTATTGACGTCATTTGAAACTACATTCTTTAACGTAGCCACAATTGAACCAGCAGTCGAAATTAATAACACAGATGATGTAAATTTTCCAACGGTCTCAGACTCCACACAAGAAACATAGGAAGTCATATTTTTTTACCGTATGTACAAGTGCATACAGAATTCGGAGATCTAAAGCTTCTTGTTGACACCGGGGCAAATAAAAATTACATTGACCCCTCTTTAATTGACCCTTCACGAGTGGAATACACAAACCCTTGCGTGGTTAGAAGTGTTAATGGTTCTCACTCCGTTGTGCCCTGAACCGTCTCACCTTCAATAGCAGTTGATTTTCAGGGGTCCAACACAGAAGCATGCAGCAGCAGGAACGATCATTTGTCCGGCAATCAGCCGAAAGGAAATTAACGGCGAGTGTGTGCACTTGTCCTTCCGAATCTTCTTTGATAGTTGGAATTCTTCACTTGATTCCAGAAAACTCACTCACATAATCACAATATCAAAACGCATGATTTATTATAAACACAAACTAACGGACACTACATTTATTAATTGACTTAACTAACTAGACTACACAAAGGAATACAAATATGCGGTTTACCGCGACCGTATGACCGTAACCAGTGGTCCGTCCGATGACCTGTTCGCAACTGCTGATCGGTTTTGATTTAGAGCAATGCAACAGATCCAGAGAAGCTGATCTGTTGCGAGAGACGTGACGTCACGGATCCCGATGGTCGATGGTCTGGCAAGCCAGGTCGACACTCTCGTCGGTCGTGATCGTCCGCTCTTCTACTCCGTTTAGATCACATTGAATCTTTCTACTACCTAACCCTAGCCTTACAGAAATACATGAGAACAATAAGTTTGCTTGTCGATCGATATCGTCTATCCTCATGGTGTGGTACATAAGGGTCCAGAACAATAGCCCAGACGTAAACAACTCCGCCGGCGGTTGCACAGACAGACTATTGTGGTGGCTAGCTGCGGATAGTGATGACCAGGGTTGTAGCTGAGTGGGGATCTCGCTACCGAACACACTCAGTTAATAAATTAGTGAAGTTTTCCCCATTCAAAGGAAGACCAGCACTCACATTCTACTTGCATAAATTTCACCCATTTTTCGATATGCTAATCACTGACCCATCTGAACATTAGTATAATTACTTCATCAAACAAATTACAGTTACCAAATTGCACAATACCGATGAAAAAGAAATACCCCGACTCATACACAGTTAGCATTAATGCTAACGAACAAATTGGCTTAACCCTACCCACCGATATCACAAATGGAGACTTTTTTGTGGAAAGTGAATTGCCGCTTACCGAAGAAATTTTCGTACTTCCACGAATTTATCATGCAGAAAATAATAAAGCAACAGTGATGGTTGAAAATAGAAGCCAAGATGTTGCGAAAATTAACCCAAATAGACCTGTGTTCGGTGAATTAAACACTTTTGAAATACAACCAGATAATAAAAGAACATTTGAAGGAAAATATAACCAAAAATTATTGAAACAACTCCGGCTTGATCACCTTAATGACGAAGAATGGAAAAAACTTTGCAAAATTACATCCCAATTCGAAGACATATTCCACCAAGAAGAATAAGGCTTTGACCTTCACAAATGGAATAAAACATAATATTAAAACAAAGGATGTCATACCCGTTCATTCAAAATCATCCCGGTACCCCTTTTGCCATAAGGAGGAGGTACAACGGCAGGTTTTAAAAATGCTCGAACAAGGCATTATCAGACACTGAAACACTCCCTGGTCATTCCCAGTGTGGGTAGTGCCAAAGAAAATCTACGCATCCGGACAACGAAAGTGGCGCTTAGTTATCGATTATCGAAAACTAAACGAGAAAACCGTTGAAGATAGGTACCCTATACCCAACTCTCGACCTTGCTTCTGGATTTCATCAAATTGAAGTCCACGAAGATGACATAGCGATAACAGGATTCAGTGTCGACCACGGGCACTATGAGTTTTTACGTATGCCTTTCGGCTTGCGAAATGCTCCATCAACCTTCCAGAGAGTGATGGACAATATACTTAGAGAGCACATTGGCAAAATATGTCTTGTCTATATGGACGACATAATAGTGTTCTCTACAAGTTTGCAAGAACATTTGGTAAATTTGAAAAAAAAATTTAGCTGTCTTCAAAAATATAACATGAAGATCCAGATTGACAAAAGCGAATTTCTCCAAAAAGAGGTCGCTTTCTCGGGCATATTGTTACACCCGAGGGGGTTAAACCAAACCCCAATAAGATAGATGCGATTCAAAAATGGCCGATTCCTAAGAACGAGAAGGAATTACGTGGATTCCTGGGCGTTCTAGGGTATTACCGGAAATTTATTAGAGACTTTGCAAAAATTGCAAAGGCCCTAACAAATTGTTTGAGGAAGGGGGAGAGCATAAGGCATACCCCTGAATTTGTGAACGCATTTGATGAATTTAAAAGTATTCTGACCAGTAGCACAATTCTGCAATATCCCGACTTCTGTAAAAAAATTATTTTGACGACTGGTGCATCAAATTACGCAATAGGTGCGGTCATATCTCAAGGCACGATTGGTAATGATAAACCAATCGCGTTTGCTTCGCGTACTCTAACTAAATCAGAGGAGAACCTCTCCACCATTGAAAAAGAATTGTTGGCCATCTGGTGGGGATGCAAATATTTCAGGCCATACTTGTTTGGAAGAAAGTTTGTTTTATACACAGACCATCAACCACTAACGTATGGCTTAAATTTGAAAACTCCGAATAGCAAGCTTATAAGATGGAGGCTTGATTTGGAGGAGTACGATTATGAGATAAAGTACAGACCGGGCAAACAAAACACGGTCACGGATGCTTTATCACGGATTCCTCATGAATTGAATATTAATCAAAACGAAGGTACAGATGATGCCACTGTACATTCGGCTGACACAGATGATAGCGAGTTCGTACCAATGACAATTCGGCCGCTTAATGTCCATTCGAATCAAATTATTCTAAAAATAAGTGAACAACTAGAGGAAATTTTTCCTCGTGTGTTTAGACGAACGATTTCGAGATTAGTATTTGGCGTACCCGCCATAATTAAAATTTTCAAAGAATCAATTGCATTATGTGTCCGAAATCACTTATACCGACAATACAAGTAGTTTACAAAAATTACTTTAGCAGAAATAAAATTTTGAAAATTAGAATTTCTCAAACCTTGCTGGAAGACGTCAGAACTCCAGAGGAGCAAAACGTTCTTATAAGGAAAACGCATGAGTTATGTCACAGAGGAATTTGGGAGAACTATAAGGAATTAGCAGGAAAGTACTACTTTCCGAAAATGAAAAGAAAGATAAGACAATTTATCATCCATTGCGAAGTATGTAACAAAAATAAGTATGAGTGGTCACCATATAAAATCAAACACGGAGAAACACCAATTCCAAAAGCACCATTAGAAATTGTACACCTAAAGGGTGATACGGTCAAAATTTGGTCAATATCAACTTGACGTATTTCTTTCAATTTTGCATTTAAAAAACCTGAACACCCCTCATTTTGAAGGTGTGTGTGTGTAGAATGTTGCTCCTATTTTGATTTTGGAATTCACTCTTCAGTTGTCAAAATGCCGTCCAAGCAAGAAGAGCAGCGTATCAAAATTTTGCTCGCGCATCGCGAAAATCCGAGCTACTCGCACGCAAAGTTGGCAAAATCGCTAAAAGTTGCCAAATCAACCGTTACAAATGTAATTCAAGTGTTTGGGGAACGTTTGTCGACAGCCAGGAAGTCTGGATCGGGGGGAAATCGAAAACCGGAAGCCGCTGAGACGACAAAGAGAGTTGCCGGTAGTTTCAAGCGAAACCCTAACCTCTCTCTCCGAGATGCCGCAAATAAGCTGGGTGTATCGTCTACAACCGTACATCGAGCCAAAAAACGAGCCGCACTATCGACTTACAAGAAGGTAGTGACTCCAAATCGCGATGATAAACAAAATACGACGGCCAAAGCGCGATCCCGGAGGCTGTACACGACTATGCTGACGAAGTTTGACTGCGTGGTAATGGACGACGAAACCTACGTCAAAGCCGACTACAAGCAGCTTCCGGGACAGGAGTTTTATACGGCAAAAGGAAGGGGAAAGGTAGCAGATGTTTTCAAGCACATAAAACTGTCAAAGTTCGCAAAGAAATATCTGGTTTGGCAAGCCATCTGTACCTGTGGCTTGAAAAGCAGCATTTTCATAGCTTCCGGGACTGTCAACCAAGAAATTTACGTGAAAGAGTGTTTGAATAAACGTCTGCTGCCTTTCCTGAAGAAACACGGTTGTTCCGTACTGTTTTGGCCGGATTTGGCATCTTGCCATTACGGCAAAAGGCCATGGAGTGGTACGCCGCCAACAACGTGCAGGTGGTTCCCAAGGACAAGAACCCTCCCAACACGCCAGAGCTCCGCCCAATTGAGAAATACTGGGCTATTGTCAAGCGGAACCTAAAGAAGACCAAAAAACTGCTAAGGGCGAGCAGCAGTTCAAGGCAAACTGGCTTTCTGCGGCGAAGAAGGTGGACAAGGTGGCTGTACAAAATCTGATGGCAGGGGTCAAGCGTAAGGCCCAGCAATTCGGATTTGGAAAAGCGGAAGCCTAACTGAATATTTTTCCTGAATTTTATACTAATTGAACTTGAAAAAGAAATTTAATTTGATTTTTTAAACAAACGATTTCACCGATTTACACGCGTTTTCCCTTGACCAAATTTTGACCGTATCACCCTTTAGACATATTCATATCACAGCCAGATATGTTTATGGCATTCGTTGATAAGTTCTCGAGGTTTGCTGTTATTCTGCCAATAAAGAGCAGGAGTATTCAAGATATCAGAAAAACTCCATTGAAATTTTTTAGTGTCCATGGTAAACCACAACTCATTATCTCAGATAATGAACCAGTAATGAAATCAATCGAGGTAAGAGGACTATTGGAGGATCTACGAGTCCAAATTTATTTCACACCAGTAAATCACAGCGAGACGAACGGAATAGTTGAAAGATTCCACAGTACCCTCGATGAGATTTTTCGGTGCATCAATGATAAGTATAACGATCTAAGTAATAAGGAAGTTTATAAAATCGCTTGCACTTTGTACATGGAACAATTCATACGGCAACAAAACTTAAACCTAGGGAAATCTTCTTTGGTATAAAAGATGGAATGGAAAGGCCACTAGAAATGGAACAAATATTGGCCAATCGTAATAAAATTTACGATGATGTTGTTCTTGAACTCGAACGAACTCGGAAGAGAGATTTAGAACAACATAACAAGAACCGGGAAGATGAACCTACGTTACAGGGAAATCAAAATGTGTACCATAAACATAAATCATGTTGCAAAACAGATTACATATATCTTTTGAATTAAAGGGTGTCCACGATGAAATTGCCACACACAAAATTGATTCGCAAAATTCGAGTTTTCATCCGATTGCCATCAAATTTTCAGGGATTGAGAAATAACTATTAAAATTCATTTTACCATTTACTCGTATTTTATTTACAGTCCATACGCAAATGCCCGCACCTTGGCCTTAACCCCGGCCATAAGATTCTGCACAACCTGTGAATCAACCGTTTTTTGCATGTAAACCCATACTTTCTTCAGTTCCTCGACTGTCTTCACTACCTTAGGTCGTTTAAGAAGGTGCTGCTTCATAATCGCCCAGTACTTCTCAATGGGGCGGAGCTCCGGAGTGTTGGGAGGGTTGAACATTTTCGGCACGAAATTGACCTTATTGTCCGCATACCACTTCAGCACGTCCTTGGAGTAGTGGCATGAGGCCAAATCCGGCCAGAAGATTGTTGGGACGTTGTGGGCCTTCAGGAGAGGAAGCAGCCGCTTCTGGAGGAACTCTTTAATGTACACCTGTCCGTTCATCGTGTCCTGGGTCACGAAAGGTGCACTCCGCTTCCCACACGTGCAGATTGCTTGCCAAACCAGGAATTTCTTCGCAAATTTGGACATCTTCTGAGTGCGGACATGCTCCGGAACGCTGAACTTATCCTTGGCCGTGAAAAACAGGTTGCCGGGGATCTGTTTGAAGTCGGCCTTCACATATGTTTCGTCGTCCATGATGCAGCATTCAACTTTCGTCAGCATGTTGAGGTACAACTTCCTGGCACGGGTTTTGGCGGACTTGTTCTGCTTCTCGTCGCGATTAGGGGACTTTTGTACCTTGAACGTTCGAAGCCCAGCCTTAGTTTTGGCCTTCTGGACAAAACTTCGGCTAAGGTGCAGCTTCTAGGCCACATCCCTAACGGAGGCGTTCGGATTTCGGTTGAAGGCCCCAACTACGCGGTTGTGATTTTTGGTGTTGTACGGAATACTTTTTCCTTCACTTCTGGGCTTCCGATCGGTGGTCAACCGTTCTTCGAACCGCTTAATCACTCGCGACACCGTGGAATTCGTGATTCCCAACGTTTTAGCGATGGAACGACGCGAGAGATCCTTGTTCTCGTGATGAATGCGCAAGATTTTATCACGCACGAGCTGTTCTTTCGACTCCATTTCCGCGAGTTTTGATCACAGGACTTTAAATGTAAATAATGCACTATGAACTAAATCCACCCAAATTTTCATTAAATTCTACCCAACGGTTAAAAAGTTAGAGCAATTTCATAGTGTGGCAATTTCATCGTGGACACCCTTTATTTCCTACTTTTTCGTCTGAAGTCATTTTTGATGGAAAGTTGCACGAATTAATTTTAGTTTTAACGCAATTAAAGAAGTTTCTTGGACATGATTTAATTTAATTTTCAGTTTTTATGTTGTACTCATTAAGTGCAGCAGAAACAGCAAAGTAAAGCTGGTCACAAATATTCAAATACTCTTCCAAATTACCCTGATTATTCTGTTTTCTATATATGTTGTGAGCCTTTTGTTTCCGATTCTTCAAATTAATGATTTGATTATTGAACCAAACCGGTTTTTTGGAGCGATAACTACGTCGTCTTCTTCTAAAAGAAATTTTCTCTTGTGTAATATCCATTAAAATTTCATAAAAAACGTCTACTGCACAATCGACATTCTCTTGATTTCCCCAAAACTGATTGCCAGTTGATTGTACTCAATTTATACTTCATATTGTCATAATTAGCATTATCGTAATCAAAGACATCTTCGTAGTCACAGTCGGTAGGATGGTTTTCATGCACAAATATAGAATACTCGATTGCTGTGTGAAACGCTTCATTTTCCCATAATGACCTTTAGATTCACTTACACAGAAATCTTCATGCGTATTTGTTAGTAAAAAATCCAGGAAGCCGTTCTGCTGATTTTTTACATGATTTATTTGGTTTAGGCCTAAGAAAGCAATTTTCTCAAAAATAAATTGCAATGTCTCATTTTTACCAACGACTGGGAGCAGAATACTCTCATTTTCTGAATAAGCAATGAAATCAGCATTCCGTTGATTAAAATTGCCATAGATATGAGTTTGAGTTCAGGAGGAAATTGAGATACTATTTCTTCGGCTATTTGGAAAAATATTTCATAAGA
Organism: Ochlerotatus camptorhynchus; assembly: GCF_037179485.1. Lineage (NCBI taxonomy): Eukaryota > Metazoa > Arthropoda > Insecta > Diptera > Culicidae > Ochlerotatus > Ochlerotatus camptorhynchus. The sequence continues at coordinate 19,323 of NW_027041312.1, read as the reverse complement.
AGTCTTACAAGCATAATCTGGTGGAAAGTACACTGTGGCGAAGATATGAGTTTCACCAGCTATTTTTTTTTCACCCACACATGCTCAAATTCTTTAGATTTCAATGACACAATGACTTCCGAATTAAATTTGGATGAGATTGCGATAAGAACTCCACCACCTGACATTCTTTGAGTTAAAACTAAATCGCGGTCATCTCTGAAAACATTATAATCACTGCCAAAAATTTCCTCACTTTTAATGGAATCATTCCAACTTGTTTCAGTTCCCATAGAGCTCAATATATTCTTCTAAATTTCATTCATTTTTGATGCGCTCTTCATGCGTTTGAAATTTTGACAATAAACTAGAATTACAGTAGAATGTGTTTCAGAGGAAATTTTTGGAAGATCATCAGATTCGATAATATTATTTAAAACTATAGATTCATTACCAACCGCATCCGGTTCGTCATGGTCTGCCTCTGAATGCGTCAAGTTGGACGAAAACACGTATGTGAAACACAGCACGCCTCACATGAAGAGCATCCAGTAGGCATCCAGTTGGACTGTGAGCCAGGCGTAGGCCGTGGTAATTCACCATCAGTTGGATTGACAATCTCACCTCTCTGGAACTGTATTGGCCTGTGGGTAGTCGATGCAGCAAACGTGGACCCATTCGCTTGACAAGAGTTTAAAATTTCACCACGTTGGAATCGTATTGTTGGCCTGTAGTTGATCGTCGGCTGTGAAAAACGATGCTTCGCTGCCGCAAGTAGCTCACGATCGGATGGAAGTTGGTAGATTCTCCCGTCACTCGAAAAGTTGTTACGAGCGGTGGTGTAATTGTTGAAACTGCGTGGGGGGCTGTTGCCATTATTGTTGGAGTTATTGCTGTTGTTATGATGCCAATGATAGTGTTAGTAATTGCTGTTGTTGTTGTTTCTATCGTTTTTGTTAGCATTATTTCTGGATTTATTTAGCTTCCTCCGTTTTTTCGCCTTTTCGGCTATTTTTTGCTGGTTAATACGACGATTTTTTCGCTCATCGTATTAAGACCAGTCTGCCCTCCATACCTTTCTGGTGCCTAGAAGACGCCATCCGTCAGTGTTGTTTATTTCGTCTTCGAAACTGGTGTATGGCTCGGATGGCTCGGGCTAAGGCGCGGGGTTTTGCGACGTCATTATATGAGCTGACAATGACTTCAGCTCATCAAGAATATTAAGCTCTAGAATCGGGCTAGTAGTCATCATTGACGTAGCGGCTGCATCAATTGCCAGCTGATTGAGCTGACATATTTCTTCGTTGATATTACGCAGATCACCGGCCAGCTCAGACGTCACAGATTCCAACGACTTTGAAATTCTGTCATTGGTTGCCTCTATTGCAGAGTCGAATACAGACGTGACGTGGTTTTTTATGGTAAGTACACTGCCAGCTAAACTAAGAATAAATAGTTGCAATTGAGGATTGCAGCGATTTTTGCCTGATGCTATTAATTAATTTGTTGGACATTTGTTCTAAAGTCTCAACATTCGAAATTCTATGTACATCGGTAGTACTGTACCAGGGAGGCAACTTCAAAATCATCTTCAGAACTTTGTTCTGAATCCTTTGAAGTGCTTATTTCCTGGTAGTGCAACAACTAGACCATATTGGCACAGCGTAAAGCATGGCCGGTCTAAAAACTTGCTTAAATATTAGAAGTTTATTCGTCAGGCAAAGTTTGGATTTCCTGTTTATAAAAAGGCAACAAACATTTAATATATTTGTTACATTTGGCGTGAAGGCCCTCAATGTGATCTTTAAAAGTTATTTGTTGGTCAAGTACTAATCCAAGATATTTCATTTGGTTTGATCAGGAAATTGGAGCTCCGTTCATAGTGACTATGTGACTATTACTACGTTTCAAAAACGAAGCTCTAGGCTTATGTGGAAATATTATAAGTTGAGTTTTGGAAGCGTTCCCTAGTAGCACGCTTGTCACAAATCGGTTGTGGCAACTTCTATACAACTAATATCAGTCATAAACAAGTTGCTGCAACTTATTGTGACGGAAATGTGCTACTCGGGTTGGGATAAATCTTCTTTTTTTGTAAATAAGAAGAGAAAACATCGAAACTTTTCTGCTTTCTGCTACAAATAACACGAAGACTTCTTCCTTTAGCGGAAATGAATGTGTCATCAGCGAACAAAGAGTTGTGGCAGCCCTGAGGCAAATCAGGGAGGTCCGAAGTAAAAATGTAACACAGTATAGGCCCAAGAATGCTACCCCGAGGAACTCCTATTTACTCTAACAGGTAGTCGTTCAGAATTGGAATTTTGATAATTTACCTGCAGAGTTTTGTAGTTAAATAGTGTTGAACTAATTTCATAATATAAAGTGGAAAATTTAACTTTTTCAATTTAGCAATCAAACCTTCATGCCAAACACTGTCGAATGCTTTTTCTATGTCTAGAAGAGCAACTCCAGTTGAGTAGCCTTCAGATTTGTTTGAACGAATTAAATTGGTAACTCTTAAGAGTTTAAGAGTAGTTGAATGCCCATAGTGGAATCCAAATTGCTCATCTGCAAAAAAATGAGTTCGTATTGATGTGAAGCATCATTCTATTTAAAATTATCTTTTGAAAAAGTATACTTTTTGAAGAAAGCAAACCTATTGGACGAGAAGAAGCTTCAGCTGGATTTTTATAAGGCCTCAAAATTCTAACAACTTTTGCATTTTTCCATTTATCAGGAAAGTATGCCAAATGGAAACATCTGTTAAATAATTTTACCAAGAAAGACAAAGTACTCTATGTGAGTTTTTTTATGAGAATATAGAAAATTCCATCATCACCTGGAGCTTTCATATTATGAAACTTTTTAGTTATAGATCTTACTTCGTCCAAATCAGTTCCTCAGGAATCATCAAAAATATTTTCAATAGATCGTTTGGATCGAAGTTATATTCGATATTGCTCCCAATCAGCTCTATGGTAATTGAAAGTAGATCTGTTGAGTTTCGAAATTATTTCTTGGAATATTTTAAAAGTTACTGGAAGGTGATCAGAACCGAAGTCAATATGGGTAACCATGGCTACAAAATTGACATGAATCAGTTAAGACCAAACCAATAGTTCAGGGATTTCTTGCTGAAGAAAAGCATGTTGGTCTATTTGGATATTGAATAGTGTATAACCTGCAGAACAATCATTAAATAGAATATTACCATTGGAATTGTTTTGAGCATTATTCCGTGAGCGGTGTTTTGCATTAAAATCACCAATAATGAAGAATTGAGACCTATGATGGATAACCCCCAAACAACGTTGACTTTGACTTTTTTTTTCTTCTATATAACGGTGAGCCACTCTCTAGTGTTCATAGACCCACTCAAAATTGTGAGTGGCTTCAGCCATTGTTGTAGAAAGTGAGATTAAAATTGAAAAATTCAGATCGAAAGTTGTTTTTGAGATATTGCTGTATGTGACCATCATCAGGAAAGAAAAGAATAAAATAATTTTTAAACGATAGAGGTGATCTAGCCAGTGGCTGAAAGCCTCTATAATAAAGAAAAAAAAATAATAAAAGGTTCAATTTGTGCACATAAACCCAGGTCAATTGATTTTCATCACCTAATAAACTGTCCTTGATAAGCGGCAAAGGATTAAAAAATGGCTCGATTATCCGGAGTGATTTTTTTTTTCTAGTCTCCGGATAATCGAGAATAAGAAGAATATGGATATTACAGATCTAAAATAAATCAGTCATAAATATATCTACCAAAGACTCTTTGAAAGCCCGATTTATGCTAATTGCCATTACTGCTGCTGAACGGAATAGCTGTTTTATTTTAATTCAAATTAAGTTCGATTCTACGATGCGTACTGAATGTTCGGGAGGAGATAGACCTCCGGGTATCACGCTTTGTGCACGAAGCGAAAGGACGCTTTAGTTCGGGCTTATAACTGTTTGTGATGATAGGAGAAGAAATAAATTTTAAAACAGTGTAGGGTACATGGTGAAAAACGCACCGTTTAATCAAAATCGTGAAAACATTATGGAAAAGTAATGGAACACGGTTTATTACAATGTTTTCTACGAAGGAGCGATGATTTTATAAACATTTTTCAATTCTATTTCAAAATGATAGGTAAAACACCTGATTTATGGTGCAATATGCTCCACAACATTGGGGCAAGACGCACGAAAAAATGGACAAGACGCACTACAACATTGGGGTATAATGCACCGCTTGGAAGAGGTAAACCATAATCTGCATGTAGAGAATATAAAGGCATGACATGATTATCCTTTGATTTTATACCAAACATAAGATTAGAATAAAGTGTTAAACTGTAATTCATAAAGAAAAATATTTAAAATTTATGTTACAAGTGAATTCGTTCCGTACCTTTATATATTTATGGTGTATACTGATAGAAGCTTAATTTGTGGGTAATAATTTAATTAACTTTGTCATGTTTTGCACAAAAAACCAATTTTGAGAATAATAATGAACAAATACATAATTTTTTGACCACAAAATATTTGTTAAAAGCATCTGAGGTAAGTTGTGGTAGTTTTTCTTCAAGTGGGAATTTTACCTCAGGTGTGCATTATCGACTGTTCAATTCCCAAAAGAGAACTTGGAGGTCAGTGCGAAGCAGTCGAGGAAACAGAAAGGCAATGAAAGGACAGTATGATAGACAAAGACCAACTATCGTCCTTTTATCTTTCGCTTGAGCTTGATATTTAATGTTGGGACATTCTGCAATAAATCACAGCGTGAAACCAATGTTTTGAAATTATTATTCTTTTTCGGCAAATATTGACATAAAAGAAAACACCTTTGCCTTGTCTTTAAATTTTATGCTACCCGAAGGAAAAGGTGCTGTGAAATTTATTACCATTTTATGTCCTACACACAGATGGAACACCGAGATACGCTTGAAATTCGAAAACTGTGCACGAATACTGCAACTACAGCGCTAAGTATTTGTAAGTGAGTATGCAAATGTCTTAGCTGCTAACCTTTAAGGACGCAGTCGATGGAGGTAAAGTTGAATGGGACCTCTTATAGCCATAAGCTACGCTCAAATAGAAACCAATTTTAAACCAGCGAGTTCAATCACCATGGTCCAGAATTTATTCTTTTCGTTTTTTCAGAGTACTTTTGATACGCAGAGCTACACACTTAGCATTTGGCGGTGTTTTGCTATGTGGGTTCTTAGAATCCACTAAATTAATTCAACTTTCGAGTCTGGTCATAATCTTCAGTGCTGTGGATTATCAACATTCGTAAAGAAAAGTAGAAATGGAAACCGAAGTAATATAGGTGGGTGGTAGTAATATTTATATGGCCAATTATAGCGCATGTTGAAATATGTACAAATTTTAGCTAGTCAGATTGAATTCTCTTTTACAATGTTTTATCATCTCAATTATTTTGAGCATACATTTTGATTAGAGAAATTATGAGAGATCGAAGTAGGTCACTCTTGAAGACAGTCGTGTGAATTTTTGCTGCTTGTTTTTCTTTCGCTGATTTAACAATTTTTAATTTAAATAACCTTTGATAATGTGCTTAAATGGAATTATATGTGGTCACCATATGATTAGTTATAGTCTTGATGTTTAAGAAGAAGGAAACTGCTTTTAAATTTCACACCGAATTCTCGTTTGCTCACCGAGTGTAACGAGCTGCTGAAAACTGGCTGAAGCAGAGGGATGAATTTGGCAGATAAACTTATACAGAAAAAAAATTCAAAGTTGGCCTTTTTTTTTAATTGGCGAGCAATCTGTAGTCGTGGTAAACGAAGTGAGATTTTTGTCACAACCGGAACTGTGAATCAAGAAATTTATCTAAATGAGTGCCACCAAAAACGTCTACTTTCATTTTTAAAGCAACACGGTGGCTTAACAGAGTTTTGGCCAGATGTAGCCAAAAATACAAATACTGGGTGATTATGAAACAGCAGCTGATAAAGAACCCTGATATTTAAAAAAAAAGTAGTTGAAATGAAAATAAAGTGGGATAAGCTGCGAAAAAATTGGCAGATACCACTGCACTGTGCAAAAGTGAATCGAGGGAATTAAGAGTAAAGTTTATGTATGGATTGGTTTATTGTGAATAAATTAAATTAAAAAGTTAAAAAGTTTCTTAATATATCAAAGATCACACTCTGATTTTTTTTTCTTGATTCTAATTAATGGCTTTTGTTTAATGATATTTTTTGTATGATGAATTGATTTTGTGGATAATATTATGTTGGGTAGAGAACTACTTCGGTCTAATCGCCCATTTTGGGCCTATCGAGCAGAAAACTTCAAATAAATCCATGATTTCAGAGTTAACATGTCAATTATACATTTGGTACGATACTTTATTTAATAAGCTACGGAACGAACTTAATGATATCGCGTGATATGAAGTTTGCATCCATTATTCCCAAAAACAAAAGAAGCGCTCCGACGGAATCAATTGTTATGTTCATCCGATAGGCCGAAGTGAATTCATTGGCGTTTCAATGGCGTTTCAATGCATTAGGCCGAGTTTAGAATCCGTAGGCCGAGTTTGGCGTCAAGAAGCAGTGTTAGACTTTTGACAATATCTCAACGATTGGTTTCTATTTATCAAATCTTACGGTACATACGGAAAGGCAAATAAATTTGGAAGCCATCAGTAATTATTATTACCCATTCCGTTTGGTGCTAAGTTGCGCTAGATTAAGAAAGATAAAGTGTGGGTTGTTCTTAATAGGCCGGAAATGGGGTTTTTAACCCTATATTAATATATTTGAAAAATTTCGAATTCCTGAATCTTGATTTTTGCTTTTGTGATGTGTCTTTTCTACAAGTCTAAAAATACAAAAATCAAGTCCCCGTAGTGAGAGACAAACCAAAAAGTTTATTTAATGAAGTAACAATCGATGTTGAATTTTTTCCAATTCTTCGAATAAAATCATATTTCAACATTATTTAAGCATTTCATAGACTGGAACGATTCTGAATTCGCTTGATGTTGCTCGAACCTTATAACAAAGGGTATTCAGTATTTGTTACCAGTAAATGCATATACTTTAGGATAGCTATATCTCAATTTCCCTATCATATTCATCTGCTTTATCAATTTACAGTGTCGCTGTTAGTTTTGTGTTAAACGTACTTAAGTATAACTTAAATCTTTAAACGCGGTTTTTCTCGAATCCACATTTTTTTTTACCTTGCGAGACAGCGATCGGAGAATATTAGATCAATTTTGCTTATTCTTCTGTCCGCGATGGATATCCAAATATATAGATGTGAGGGTAAGCAATTCAACATGTTCGCCTGTTATAAATTCTTTTCAAACAGTCTCAAACTGAATAATCATTTTAAGACTGGTTCCTCTCTAAATAAACTATTGTTTCCATCAATCGCTTGTAAAGAAACAATGCACAAGTTACTAATAGGTTTTTTATTTTTGCTTTCGAAACTTGCCAACTCGCGAGCGGTAGTGAGAGGATGTAAACAATGGTTTATATTTTTCTAGAAAATTTACAATTGAAACTGATCGAGTCCGCACCATACAGAGTAAAACCAATAGATTGTTAATTTCGAAATAACTCGAATAAAATTCCTGAAATTAAAATTTGTAACGAGTCCATACCATTGTGTAGAGACTGTAAACAGTCTCTCTGGATATTGTCACTACAGTGGGAAACTGGAATCACTAGCCACTAGCGAAAATCGATTTAAATCTCGTTCTGTACATTATTCATAGTGTCGGAAGTAGTGCGCTGTAATCACACAATGATGCGCTATAATGCGCACTACTTCTAACAGTATGTATAACGTAAAAAAAACTAGAATAAAATCGATTTTCACTAGTGGGTGATTCCAGTTTTAAACTGTAGCGACAATATCCAAGGCTGTTTACTGATTCTACAAATGGTATGGATTCGTTGCCAATTTTAATATCAGGAAGTTGATTCGAGTTGTTTCGAAATTAGCTATCCATTAGTTTTACTCTGAGTGGATGACTTTTAAGAATGGAGTAGCTTTCGAATAAAAATCTTTAAAAAAAATCCATTTCCACATATACTAAAAATGTGCACTTTTAAGGAAAAAAAAGTTGACTTCCCACATTTTTGTAGATACGAAGGAATTCTACGAAGGGGTTCAATCCCAGCCGAGGTCAGTGATATTTTGCTGAGGCATAAACATCTCTGGTCACGTCTTCCTTCGGAAGGGATGTAAGCCCGTTGGTCCCGTATCGGGAATGGTAATGGGTGCGATATCCTACGCATGTGTAGAAGCTGTCTTCCTAGACATTCGATTACCGTCAATGGATGGCAATCGATGTCCGTCGGTGATTGGCACTAGATTGTGGAACAGAGACCGACGTTAAATAAAGGAAAGAAGACTTTTAGCTAATAATGCTAAGTTGCTATAGTAGTTTTAGGATTTTGCCTCTGTAGTAGACAATATAATCAATAATATTATTTTCTAATGATATAAGCCCTTTTGATATGGAATCTCGATTAACCAAAGTTAACTTTGTTGCTAATAAAAAAAATGACTCGCAAATTGAGCGTCATTGGATTCTGAGATGATTGGTTTTTTTCTCTTGATTTGTTTTCCATCGATCTTGGTTTCCGTGCTGAGCACCAATGCTACCGACGCATTAACCCATTAACTCATGAACCGGGGACCAACTGCCCCATTTCATCCAAATCACACGTGGCCATTTTTTTTTAAATTGATTTTATGTTTTTAAAACCTTTTTTTTTTAGTGTAGGTCTTTTTTCAGTATTTTTATTCGAAAATCTAGACGATTTACTAAAAATCATCAATTCAACACTTTTTTGTAGGAGTTTTAATTTTTCCGTTATATTTTTTTTAGAACAAAAATCGTCAAAAAATTGTTGGCCCTTCTCAAATGATAGTCTAGATAAACTTTGCATACTTAGTTGTTCCAAAATTAATCTAGACTGAAAGTTCTTTGAAATCTGAGAGGGTGCTGCCAGCCCCGATACGATTCGGCGCGAAATGCGTCAAAAGCTAGTTTCGTAGAAAAAGCATTTTTTCGTAAATTTTGCGAAACATTGGTAGGGGAAATGAATGTAATGTCGGCCTAAATTACCCTAATTTGGGCCCATACATAAATTCAGCAATCGAATACTTTTCAATAACGACCAAAAATACCCATTAGTACCGTCCCAATGACGCGTTCATCTAGATAAAATTGAGAAATAGCCGATTTTTAGCAATAGGCCCAATATTAGATCCATATGCCAACATTAGAGCCATTTCCCCTATATCATTTCGACAGGTACAATTTATACATTATACCTGATTCCCAAGCAACAATAAAGTAGTTCAATAGCAACTTATATAACCTTTGTATGACTGGTTTTGGTTGTAGAGCAGTACAATCCTGTGAATTCGTGTTGGGTAGTTGTTGTAGTATTTAAATAGTAATAGTTTGTTGGTACCAGACCAATAGAGGTATCGGAAAGGTCATTCATGTGAAACCGCGTTGCATTTGGTATTAGCTAAGTGTAAAGATAACTTAGAGCGTAAAGATACGGTTGTTGCTGTTTTTTGGGATCTAAATCGCGGTTTTGAAACAATTATAGGTTCTTATTGTTACGATCAATCAAGTGTATGTCAGATCTCACTGGGGTGTTTTATTTTATTCTATTTCTAGTTTCGTGTGAAATAGCCTTAAGAATGACCCAGGGAAGTGTATTAGGGTCCCTTTTATTTATTATGTATATTAATGACATGCGACGTGTTTTACGATTTTGCGACATTAATATTTTTTCCAGATGATAATGTGTAATTCATTCTAGATAAGAATTACGATGTTCCTTCGGAAGGGAAGTAAAGCCGTTGGTCCCCGGTTCATGAGTTGATGGGTCGATAGGTAGGGTCCAGGTGTGGGAGCTGCCTCTCTGGCGTTGGTAGCATTGGTGCTAAGCACGGAAAACAAGATCGACGGAAAACAAATCAAGGAAAAAAAAAAGAATTACGATGATCCCGTTTTATATTTGAACGAAGACTTACAATCTTGAAGTAGAATTCATGGTATTTTCGCGGAATGGAGTAAATGAGAACGTTTCTGTTGTAATTGATGATTGACAAATTCATCAAGAAAATTGCCAAGAAGCATAGAATTCTATGTCGATTGAGAAACGATTGTACAATTACCAATAAAATGCAGCTATACAAATCAATCATCTCTCCTCATCTGAACTTTTGACCTTCCATTTTACTTCCTCGGTTACGCGATCCTCAACACAAAAAAAAAATCCACAAGGACAACATTACGATCACTGACTATAGTTCACGAAACATTTATGAAGTACTAGATTGAGACAGGCCATAAAACAGTCATCCTTATTCTGCGCTTCGAGTGAAAATTTCGAAGCCTACAACACCAAAATAAAGTGAGGTTAAAAAGTTGAGGAGTTGATTAAGTTCAACAATGAAAACTTATGACCGGGATACTCAATGATAATAATAGCAACATTCACATAATTTTTTAAAGAGGCCTATCCTGCGCCGCGAATAAGGTGAGGTGACTCGCTGTCAAAACAAAATTGACAAAATTCACATGTCCACCGGTGATTGGCACTAGATTGCGGATAAATAAAGGAATGAAAAAAAAAGAAAAAAAAAAGTGATGCGGGGTTAGCTCTTGAGTGAGGCGTAATTTACATCGGCTCTGCTCACCAAAAAATATTTTGAATGAAGAGCTTTGAGTGGGTTGGTTTATTTCCTTTAAATTCCGTTATAATTGCTTATCTTTTGACAGATACGCGTATTTCGTCTACTACTTGCAGACTTCATCAGTGCCAAGTACTCAACACCACTGAAGAATCCATCTTTTATCTACGAGTTAAATACTAATCAATAGGTACTAAAAATCAGCAGGTATCCACTGCCTTGTCACAATTTACCTAACCAGCAATTATAACGGAATTTAAAGGAAATAAATCAACCCACTCAAAGCTCTTCATAAAGGGATTCCGTTAAGAGGTTCGACAAATTTAAAGGATTAATATTTTGAACTTCGGAATGGACTTGGTGAAACCGTAAATATAGAGCCTCGTTATGCTTTTGGAGAGAGCCCGTATGGCCTTTGATTGATGCACGGTTGTTCCATTCAATATTATGATACACAACAATACATTCAATGGACTATTGGACCATTCCCTGAGAACGTAACATTTTGAGAGATTGATGTTTTTTTTAAACTTTAGGATCACTTGTTGGGTTACTCAAACTAAGTCACAAAAATGTTTGATCGTTTTTTTCCGCTAAGTGCTTTATGAGTGGATAAACGAAATTATATGTCTGACTTAGAATGTACGAGGGAAAACTAGTAAAAGCACTAATTGCTCCGTTTATGGATTATCCCTTGGTGATGTTTTCGTATTCTCCCGTTGCCTATTAACATGTTCATTTATTCAATTCGCTACCCTCGCTGCACACACGGTAGCTAGGAAATATTTCAGGACTAACAATTGAAATAGGCAGAACAACCCAACGTAAGCAATAGCTTTAAACACAAAATTTTCGAGAATCGAAACACTACCACGTAATCTAAAATTGCCATTCAATAAAGAAAGTTTGCTCTATCAGATGATGGTATTAGATTATTTGGATGGGCTTTGATTGTCGAGGAATTGAGTCCTAAAAAAAATGAATTGAAAAGATTCCCCAATTTAATCTCTCCCCATTCCCGATTCCCGGATTTTCAAAACCGCCGGAAGTCTACCAATTTTTGTTTATTTAAATCAATTGAAACTTTATTTAATTAACGCGTGATAACAATAGGTAGTATAATTTTTACACGTTCATCGATTAACATTTTAAATAATCAGCTGGGTTAAAAATGTATGTACTCTACCTAAAAATTCAGCATAGCATTAAATTAGCAATGTGCAACTCATACATGATAGATAGCGTTGAAGTTTCAATCTCCGACTCTATGGATGTATTCCCGCATAGCCCAATATCTCTTGATTCTTCATTCCTTTATTTAACGTCGGTCTCTGTTCCGCAATCTAGTGCCAATCACCGACGGACATCGATTGCCATCCATTGACGGCAATCGAATGTGCAGGAAGGCAGCTTTCCACACCTGCGTAGGATATCGCACTCATTCAACTCACATGGGCCGGGACCAACGGCTTTACTTCCCTTCCGAAGGAAGACGTGACCAGAGATTTTTATGCCTCAGAAAAATCCCACCGACCTCGGCTGGGATTGAACCCAGACCCCCATTGGGGTGTTAGAAAGCAGTCACGCTTACCACTACACCACTAGCGCCGGCAATATCTCTTGAATTTCAACGGCGATTTTAGTTTTCGACACAAGAGATGATCCGCTATACGATGACGAGACAGTTGAAATGTCGAAATCGTGGTTCAGTTTACAAACACGGGAGCTATTTTGCTTTGCCTAGGGACGTTTGCAGAGAATATAGACAGTTGCCACTTTGGAGCTACGGATACAATTGCCACTTTGCAGTTACGGAATATATGCATAGTCCATTCTATGCGCACGAGTATTGATGGTCCGAAAGTGAGGGTAACAATAACAAACCAATTTTTTAGCAGAAGCGGAAGTGAGAATAACAAACTTCGCCCTTGGAAATGGGATTACTCAAGTACGCGTGTTATAAACGTCAGAAAGGTCAATACGCTCCATGTTTTTTTTTTTTTTTCATTTCTTGGTTGTGCACTTTTTTCTCGAATACAATACAAAATCACTCATTCATGCGCTATGGGAGAGGCCACTAAGAGCCAAGCTCTCTACGAATACATCACGAAGCTCCAAGTTTACTGTTTTGTGCGAGCGCATCACGAAGTTAAAATTTCTACTCGGTAGGCAGAGTCGATGTACACCCGAGAACGAGCTCCGCATCCCTCCCAACGATGTGGGTTCGCAAGAGCCCAGCTTGAGCATCAAGTATAGCTCCGTGAGAGCAAAATATATCATCATCAAAATATGCTGGAGCTCAGCTTATTGATTACTCTTAATGGAGCTTTTGGCAAGCCTAGTTGTCAGCATCTTCGAACGCGACGGTAGATGGTGCTGAGGCGTGGCACATAATACTTCTGGTGTACCTCGTTGAAGACAGTTTGGTGTTTAAGGTGGCAGTACTGTAGGTGCATATCCAACACGATCAACTCTATAACGTGATGGCATTTAAGAAGCCGTCGGGTGCTTGGTATCGTATCACACGAATTCGCATGCATCTATGCGGCTGTGCATGCGTAGTACACCGTCATTGTCGAAGTTCGGACTGAGCTTGTAGGGGAGGTTGTGCTTTGGCAGTTTTTGCTTGCTCCTTAATGACTCCCGATCCGCTTCCCAATAGTTCTCAGCTCCTGCTAGTTATTCATGTGTGAGCGGGTCAGTGACGAAAACCACATGTTGCCCCAGACGTTTCCATCGGGAAATATTGTTTACATCGATAACAGGCTCCAGAAAAATATGGTGCAGAGCTTGTTGACTTGTTGATAGGTCATTTTCATTCCAAGAGAAATTGAGGATCCCAAAACCAGCGATCGTTTGACAATGGATTTGGCAGCTTCTGCCATTTGGTAGCATCATCGGCAGCGTTGCTTTTAGTTGATATCCAGTTCCATTCTGAAGCTTCGGGAAGCTTCAATATCTCCTCAATTCTGCAACCAACGAATTGACCGCAGATACATATGATCCGAGGTCAGCCAGCAAATCATGTTCCATGAATAAAACAGAAAAATCTCTGCTATACTACAGGCGAGGCACACAACATCACTACAGCTTTTAGTTCGAGACGGCGAATCGAGACGAACCGTAATGAAGCAACTCGAGCCTTCAAGGCGACTAGCGCACATTCGATGGTCGCTCCTTCCTCGAAGCACAGGTAAGCGACGGCAGCGTAGTCCTTTTTGGCCACATAACGAAAACGTGGAGTTTATTGTTGTTAGATTCTGTTGCTGTGATATTATTACGGTAGTATCTAGGGATCCAGACGGATTCAATTCTGGGCAGGGCTTTCAACCATAACTGCCATTTATTCAATTCCTGGCCACTATTGGCTCATCCCATGGTACACCAGAACGCCAAATTTCTTGAAGCTATTTCTTCAGGAATAGAACCCGTATCCACGATGCCCGCTACCCGATTTTATACCAGTCGTATATCAACATTACATTGTAAAAAGGGCCCTAACTAATCGGGTTTGTTGGTTACTTGCGAAGAACATAAGGAAAGCCCCATTACACACTCAATATCAAATTTAAAATTAATAGATTGCTGAACTTACTCGGTGAAGCAAGATATTCACTAATTTCTCGTTAAAAATATTGTTGATGATGAACTTCGGTAGATTAACCGTAGGCATTTCAAAGTTTTCACTGAAATTCAGCAATTTAGCTTACCCAAAATGGTTAGCCATTTTATCACTGATTAGTGAAGTGACGAAAATAAGCAAAACATTGAAAACAGTAGACGCTGAAGGAGAACCCGAACCCGTAAAAACTAAGCTGAAGCAATTACTAATTAAGTACTTAATTTTTAGACGATTAAACAGATAGAAGATAGCATACACACAGAGTTTAGATTACCGGAGTCGGTAAAATTTTACTGGGTTTTCAAACAGCTGAGTTTTCAGTAATCAACCCATTTCACTGAAAACTCCGTAAATCGCAGAATCTCTGAAATGCCAGGAATTACCGTTTTAGTCAGTAAAATAATTTCTGTCTTTTTCAGTAATTTATTTGTTTACATTTTTTTGCCGAGTTTATCAGCATTTTTTTTTTCAGTAGGTATTTTGAGGAATAATTCAGAAAATTCATAAATAAATGATAATTTTTGGATAAATTTTTAACAATTTTTGTCCCGGAACTGAGGTTAATATGTTTAGTGGCGGATTAGCTGCGATTCTGAACTAGTTCTGGATAAGCGGTCAGCGCTTCCTGATGATTCGACCGGATTGTGGCTCTCTCGGTGTGCTGGATTGCGTGCCAAAGTCTGGAGCTCTATATGGTTTGCTTTTTTCACGCGGATATTTCCGTTGTCAAGTGAGCGAGGTAGAACGGAGGAAGATGGCGCAAGTAATTTGATTTACTGGTGTAATCAGCAATTTTGGAATTTCGTTTCTTTCGGTAAAAAATAATAAATACTGAAAACTCGGTATTCTATTTTACTGAATTTCATTCAATCACCGTAAAGATGTTACTTCACGGTAAATTCAGTACTTGCTTTTACTGTATTCAGTAGCTTGCCGCAATAGCTATAGCTATTATAGTATATATACTGACGATCAGTAGCTTAATTGAGAATAGCTCGTTAATTTTTGTGATTTATAGTTCGAAAACTGTAAAAAAAAATTACCGAACATGGAAACCGTGATTAATTGTGTACGGCGATTTTTTGTAAACAACTGTTTCCAGATCACATTGATGGTTTACATCTCCACGTAAATTTTCACCTAAAAGAAAATTTTACTCAACACCACTTGGCACTGATGAAGTCTGCAAGTAGTAGACGAAATACGCGTATCTGAAACGCGTATCAAAAACAACATCATTTATTAGCAGTGATGAAGGATCTATTTTGAGCATATATATTCAAGGCATCTATAACACTAAATTCGGACATTACAATATTTTTCTTATGAATTACTCACATTGCCTGTCTTGCTCCGATTGTAAGCTAGTAACGAAAACGCCTCTGTTTGCAAACGCAAAAACAAAATGTAAGTCATTACTTCAACAAACAATCAAGAAGTGAACCAGGAACAGGATAGTAACCAATATTGTAAGCATTTTACGGCTTTGTTGCTTTACAACCTTAGGAATTGCTTTTAGTTTAATAAAAAAAATACATTTGACAACTCCCGTGACGATATTCTGAAATGCATTAAATATCGTAAATTAAGAGTGGATGTGACGAAAAGCTTATGATTCAATAGTTAAGTCATCAAACAATTCAACTGCCGTCTTTTTCCCTATCATCCGAATCAATAGGTTTGTTCGTGTATCAATAGCCGTACATATTCTATAACTTTTCCATGGGAAAATTACAAAATTTGTAAGTTGCTGCTGGTCTGAAAAAAACCACCAAAGATTTTTCTAGTGAATTGTTTCATTACTAACCATAGGTAGCCTGATAGATGACGCTTCCAATAGTTCCTCCTTACTATTTCGACGACCGAAGAAATATTTATCACCTTTTTTCTCTGAATGCATGCAACACTAGGTATTTACAAAGGAAAATAGAAACAGCAGAAAAGGAGGAATGGGAAAATCGAAAAAAAAATTAGCACCGTCCCCGAGCTGCGCTGCACATAAGGCGTAAATAAGGAGAATAACTACGCCCTCACTATAGGCGGGCTCTAAACGCTGCACGAATGATAGAGCCAATAAGGTGAAAAGAATTTAACACGCAAACGCAAAAAAATGAAAGTTATTTTTTTATTTCATTGTAGGGTACGAAACGTTTTGTTGTACATTGATTCAAATCAAGATCATGAGTTAATAAAATAGAGGCAAGAGATGTAATCTTGGGCCCATCGATTAAACTCAACTAGGGTTAAGGTCTCTTATATTGAGCCAATATATAAATTTCGAAGGAAAGCTTTTTTGAGAATTTTTCATTACAACCTAAAATATCCATTTGTATTGTTCCAGACGATTTATATTTTCATAAGAAAAAATAAGAGCAGGGTTTTTATCGATGGGCCCAGATCCATTTAGATCCATAGGTAAACATTAGAGCTACTTCCTTAATTTTAAAATACATTTATTCATACCAATATATTTTTTTACCTGTTTTCAACGCTCGTAAATGATCTTTGGGCTGCTCTCATCTTAGTGTTCTTGAAGCATTTTTGTCAACCAATTCATGAATTTGTATATTGTGTGGTTGCTATGCACAATTATACCAAAGAAGAATACTCGATGAACATTTCAAATGGTCTTATCTGCTTTGATTGATTCTATTCATCGACTTTCTATTTCATCGTATTATACTAAGATGAAACATTCGAAAGAAAAAACATTTTATTTTAGTGTCCTCTTTCACGGTCCCTTTCATTCAATCAATACAATTGAGGAGGCAGCATAACCACAAAAACATCTTGCATACAGGGGGTATGCAAGATGTTTTTGTGGTTATGCTGCCTCCTCAATAAAGTTGAAATTGTGCGCTTTTTTATCA
Organism: Ochlerotatus camptorhynchus; assembly: GCF_037179485.1. Lineage (NCBI taxonomy): Eukaryota > Metazoa > Arthropoda > Insecta > Diptera > Culicidae > Ochlerotatus > Ochlerotatus camptorhynchus. The sequence continues at coordinate 2,154 of NW_027041312.1, read as the reverse complement.
AAACAATCACACCAAAATCCAGAAATGTCCCATTTTATAATTACTCGATTAACAACTAATCGATTATATTTTATCTCTATGCAGGCCCGTAGCCAGCATTTGGTTTCGGGGGGAGCTAATTTTATGACATAAAAACTTCAATGATTTATAAAATGTGCGCCTAACTGAACATCGATTGATACACTGCGTAAAATAATAATTTTTCAAACTCTTTAATACGCAGTTATGAGAAAAGTTAAACAAATGTATGAAATTCAAGAAAATATTTGTAGTTTTAATTGTTTTCTGTTTGTAATGATGATCAAGATTTGCATTCTGTTAAGAAAGACAAAAATTTGTTACATATTTTTTAAAACATAATTATTTTAAGATTTTAATGGTGTTGAATCGTAAAATCACCGGCACCGGATCCTAATTCATTTAAATTTATGAAGGCGGTAAATAACAAACATCCCTCGATGCAGTGGTAGCAATGTGATCCACACGAAACACGATCAGCGAATATTGTCGCCTTCATCATTCTGTATGTTTTTAAGTTTTTGTTTTAGCATCACTGTATTTTTGTTTTGTTTTTGAATTGATCGTTATTCTGTGATATTTTGTATTGTTCCAGTTAGCTGTATAAATGCAAATATTTAATGCAATTAGATTAAGTTTGAATTTGACTTCCGATCAGGGTGCTACCTGAAAGAGGTAATAAATAGTGAATGAGAAATGTATTCTTTTACTTCATTTGAATCAGTTGCCGATCTCCAAACTGCTGTCCAAAAATCTGAGCAACAAATTAAACACAACGTAGAGCCATATCTTGGACATTATACCTAGTTATTGCAAAAGCAATCTTCTAGCTTTTCTCTAAGCAGTTAATTGATATTATAGCCAAGCCCGAAAGTCGCTGGTTTCCCATTAGTTTTAATTCGTTTCAGTATGGAGAAAGATCTTTCCACACTGGCTGTAGTGGCCGGTAGTGTCAACAAAATGTTCAACAAAACATTCATTGTTGGAAAATACGTCGAGTCACATTTATCAAGCAGCCCAAATGCCTCAAAATTCTTGTTAATATTTATGGATGTCCGGCACCAGAGCTCGTATTCCACCTTTACCTGCAACCAGCCAGTGATGCAAAATATCATGACACTCACGTGACACTCGTCTTCGCATCAACCGACTATCGCTGACAGATCGTTTTGTCACGCTCTGAGAGTTAGAGCTATGGCAAACAACAATCACCAGTAATGGTCGCTGCTCACAAACAAAACGTTACACTTGCTGCTGATCATGAAAAGCACAACGAAAACAGTGAAGAATTATGCAGTACGATGATGAGAAAAAGCGAAGCGACAGAAGAAAATGAAAACAATGCCTACGCATTCCAAGTTCGTCTCGGCAGGTGCGACTGTGTGAGTTACAAACAAAGCAGGCAACATAAAACGGAAGCTGTTGGGCTCTCTCACCAACACACTCAAATAAGCAAGCAAAGCAGCAACTGCTTCAAAACGAGCACAGATGAGTGTCATGATTGTCGGGAATGACCAGATCGGTGATGGATCACAACAGAAGACGACATTCACCAGTTGCTTTTTACTTCTTTCGTCAACTTGATAAATGGTCAGCTTCGACGAGCACATTGATAGGAATGTACAAAGCATTACTACCATCAACTGTTTGGCGATCGTGATTGTGATAGGTCGCAACTCTGGCAACCACGCTGGTGAAATCACAGAGATAACCAGTGATGCAAAATATCATGACACTCACGTGACACTCGTCTTCGCATCAACCGACTATCGCTGACAGATCGTTTTGTCACGCAGTGAGAGTTTGAACCATGGCAAACAACAATCACTAGTAATGGTCGCTGCTCACAAGCAAAACTTTACACTCGCTGCTGATGATAAAAAGCACAACGAAAACAGTGAAGAATTATGCAGTACGATCATGAAAAAAAGCGAAACGACAGAAGAAAATGAAAACAATGCCTACGCATTCCAAGTTCGTCTCGGCAGGCGCGACTGTGTGAGTAACAAACAAAGCAGCCAACATGAAACGGAAACTGTTGGGCTCACTCACCAACACACTCACATAAGCAAGCAAAGCAGCAACTGCTTCAAAGCGAGCACAGATGAGTGTCGTGATTGTCGGGAATGACCAGAT